>NC_048575.1:14992344-15159844 GCF_013265735.2 Oncorhynchus mykiss
GTCAATGTCATTCCAGGATACCCCGGCCAGGTCGATTAGAAAGGCCTACTCGCAGAAGTGTTTCAGGGAGCGCTTGACAGTGATGAGGGGTGGTCGTTTGGTCGCAGACCCATTACGGATGCAGGCAATGTGGCAGTGATCGCTGAGATCTTGATTGAAAACAGCAGAGGTGTATTTGGAGGGCGAATTAGTTAGGATGACATCTATGAGGGTGCCCGTGTTTACTGATTTGGGGTTGTACCTGGTAGGTTCATTGATAATTTGTGTGAGATTGAGGGCATCGAGCTTAGTTTGTAGGATGGCCGGGGGGTTAAGCATGTCCCAGTTTAGGTCACCTAGTAGCACAAGCTCAGAAGATAGATGGGGGGCAATCAGTTCACATATAGTATCGAGGGCACAGCTGGGGGCAGAGGGAGTTCTATATAGCAAGTGGCAACAGTGAGAGACTTGTTTCTGGAAAGGTGAATTTTTAGAAGTAGAAGCTCTAATTGTTTGGGTACAGACTTAGAAAGTAATACAGAACTCTGCAGGCTATCTTTGCAGTAGATTGCAACACCGCCCCCTTTGGCAGTTCTATCTTGGCGGAAAATGTTACATTTAGCAATGGAGATTTCAGGGTTTTTGGTGGTTTTCCTAAGCCAGGATTCAGACACGGCTAAGACATCTGGGTTGGCAGAGTGTGCTAAAGCAGTCAGTAAAACAAACTTAGGGAGTTCTAATGTTAACATGCATGATTAAGAGTATGTACATATAAATATATGGATGAGCGATGGCCGAACGGCATAGGCAAGATGCAGTAGATGGTATAGAGTACAGTATATACAGTGGGGCAAAAAAGTATTTAGTCAGCCACCAATTGTGCAAGTTCTCCCACTTAAAAAGATGAGAGAGGCCTGTAATTTTCATCATAGGTACACTTCAACTATGACAGACAAAATGAGGAAAAAAATCCAGAAAATCACATTAATTGTTTATTAATGTATTTGCAAATTATGGTGGAAAATAAGTATTTGGTCACCTACAGACAAGCAAGATTTCTGGCTCTCACAGACCTGTAACTTCTTCTTTAAGAGGCTCATCTGTCCTCCACTCGTTACCTGTATTAATGGCACCTGTTTGAACTTGTTATCAGTATAAAATACACCTGTCCACAACCTCAAATAGTCACACTCCAAACTCCACTATGGCCAAGACCAAAGAGCTGTCAAAGGACACCAGAAACAAAATTGTAGACCTGCACCAGGCTGGGAAGACTGAATCTGCAATAGGTAAGCAGCTTGGTTTGAAGAAATCAACTGTGGGAGCAATTATTAGGAAATGGAAGACATACAAGACCACTGATAATCTCCCTCGATCTGGGGCTCCACGCAAGATCTCACCCTGTGGGGTCAAAATGATCACAAGAACGGTGAGCAAAAATCCCAGAACCACACGGGGGGACCTAGTGAATGACCTGCAGAGAGCTGGGACCAAAGTAACAAAGCCTACCATCAGTAACACACTACGCCGCCAGGGACTCAAATCCTGCAGTGGTACTGTATTGTCCTCAAAGCGAGCAAAGAAATTGTTTAGTTTGTCTCGGAGCAAGACATCGGTGTCCGCGACAGGACTGGTTTTCTTTTTGTAGTCCGTGATTGACTGTAGGTCCTGCCACATAAGTCTCGTGTCTGAGCCGTTGAATTGCAACTCTACTTTGTCTCTGCCATGATTAAAAGCCGTGGTTCGTGCTTTCAGTTTTGCACGAATGCTGCCATCAATCCACGGTTTCTGATTGGGGAAGGATTTAATAGTCACCGTGGGTACCACATCACCAATGCACTTGCTAATAAACTCGCTCACCGAATCTGTCACATGGAATGATGCTAGAGAGACAAAGCAGGTATGGGGAGTAGCATTTAATAAATAACTGACATAGATGAGACAGAACATCGTCAAAGACTAAAACTAAAGACAAAATACAATCATTGCAGCTCCCTGGGAACAGAGCTGGGGAACTGTCAAATATAGGGGAGGAAATAAACAGGAGATAAGTGAGTCCAGGTGAGTCCAATAACGCTGAATACGTGTGACGAGGGAAGGCAGGTGTGTGTGATGGATGGCAGGAGTGTGTGATGAAGGGTCATCTGGCGCCCTCAAGCACCAGGGGAAGGGAAGAGCGGTAGCAGACGTGACAGAATCAGCGTATACAGCGTCAATCAGCGTCAATATTATTGTCCGATGCTATCCGGAACATATCCCATTCCACGTGATCGAAGCAATCTTGAAGCGTGGAATCAGATTGGTCGGACCAGCGTTGATCAAACCTGAGCAGGGGTGTTTTCTGTTTTAGTTTCTGTCTATAGGCTGGGAGCAATAGAAATCTCATTCCTTTGGTCAGCCGGTGAGTCCACTCTACTTCATTGATCCTTGAGTTGCATTGTCTCCTATCCTTAGGCTGGTGGAGGTAGATGAAGGCAGGTGGAGGCAGGTAGAGGCAGGGGAGAGGAGGGGGAAGGCAGGTAGAGGCAGGTATAGGCAGGTAAAGGCAGGTGGAGGCAGGCATGAGGAGGCTGGGGAGAAGGGGGGAAGGCAGGTGGGGGCAGGTAGAGGCAGGTAGAGGCAGGTGGAGGCAGGGGAGAAGAGGGGGAAGGCAAGTGGAGGCAGGTAGAGGCAGATGGAGGTAGGGAAGAATAGGGGGAAAGCCGGTGGAGGCAGATAGAGGCAGGTGGAGGCAGGGGAGAGGAGGGGTAAGGAATGTAGAGGCAGGTTGAGGCAGGTAGAGGCAGGTGGCGGCAGGGGAGAGGAGGGGGACGGAAGGTAGTTGCAGGTTGAGGCAGGTGAAGGCAGGTGGATACAGGGGGAGGCAGGGGAGAGGAGGGGTAGACAGAGTGATCCTGTCCCACAGACATGCACTCAGGGGGTGGATACACAGATGAGCCATGGACGACAGGTCGGGGCTGCTTTTTGGAGGTCATGGTTAGTTAAGGGGGGGGGGGGGGGGGTTAATAGCAGGTGGGCACACAAAAATACACACACACACACACACACATACACACACACACACACACTGTCCTGTGACAGGACTTATATTACACTCTGAGATTAATCCAGTCCTGAATGCTGATTAGATCAGCTGTGAGCTTTAATGACCTTGCTTTGATGTAGGTACTGTGGGGGATACTATAGCAGTAAGGCCACTTTGGGGTTTGAAAGACCCTGGAGAGGATGGACTTACCTGTCTTAGTTACCAGTCATCATGTTCCAGCTGACGACATGCATACAGTACATACTCATATCACAAGCTTGGACCGCAAATAACCTTTTCAAAATAGCTTTTGGCTCTCTGTTGCATTTCATTTAATCTGATAAAAAAATATATATTTAATCGCCTTTTTGTCCAAATGCTGTTATTGGTGTTACTCTGAGTGTGAAAAAAGGCTGGTGCATATTTGGCTCCAACCAATCCCAACCGGAGTCTATCTTCAGCAGAGAGGAAGAGGTGAAGCGAAAGGGCTTACTCAGCCTCAAAATCTGTCCACGCGAGAAGAAAGCATGAAGCAGACCAAGTGAGGATTTTTTGTCTGGAGGTCAATGAAAGTGTCGCATTTGGTCAACATAAAGTTTTGCTAATTGCTAATTTGCTAAGTGATGCTTATTTGAGTGAACAGAAGTTTCGTAAAATTTAGACTGTTGCGAATGTACTGATATAAGTCACACATGGCATCCCGGCAACTTTGAGAAAAAACTATTTTATATATTTTGCCTGTTGTTCATTGGCTAGAATGGTCCCCGCCTGCTCTCGTCTCCTCCTGACTGCCATTGCTTAAATGTATTCCCATTGTTAGAGAAGACAGTCCAATATCTTTTCCATATAATAGATCATGTTTGTCTGTAGTCACGTGCCACACAATGTTCTGTTCTGAGGAGCAGCTTACAGAACATTAAGTCATCCATTCCCAAAGGTCTGCAGGACAACAACAACAAATGTTACAGAGGGTTCCGCTCTCATCCACAGTTCCAATGGCTTCATCCATTCCTCTAATTAATACAAACATGTTTCCTACGGTATTTGAGCTTATCTTCTATAAAACTAGATTTCCACTCTACTTTGAGGCATAGATATTCCCCTTGTTGAAATAGACTGTTGAAGTAGATGTGGACAGTTCTGTCTCGTGCACTTCCTTGTGTAGTCAGAGGAGGGCACTGCTTAAGAGGGCGACCACATGCTCTCAGTTGATGATCAATTTGGTGTGTGTGTTAATGTGTGTGTCCTTATGTGTATGCGTGTGTTTATGTGTTTGTGTGTGTTTATGTGTGTGCGCGTGTGTGTGGGTGTGTTTATGTGTCTGTGTCTGTGTGTGTTTGTGTCTGTGTGGGTGGGTGTGCGTCTGTGTGTGTGTGTGTCTGTATTTCTATGTGCGTGTGTTTACGTGTGTGTGTGTGTGTGTGTGTGTGTGTGTGTGTGTGTGTCTGTGTGTGTGTCTGTGTGTGTGTGTGTCTGTATTTCTATGTGTGTGTGTTTACGTGTGTGTGTGTGTGTCTGTGTGTGTGTCTGTGTGTGTGTCTGAGTGTGTGTCTCTGTGTGTGTCTGTGTGTTAGGGGAAGGGTGATGGTAAATACAAACGTAGGTATGAATAAATGGTCAGTACAACGACAATATACTGTAATAACCACATGCCAACAAACAACATTACACTCTCTCTCTTCCAGGTCAATCAGGGTGCGTTGTATCAGGCTGTTAGGTGTCTCTGTTGTGCTATACATTACAATAAGTAACATAGACAGACTAGCACAAGCATTATGCAAATGATCCAATGATTATGTTAATTCATTTGTACTAGTCCAGTGCTGGGATAGCGTTTTAGTTGGACTATTAATAGGATCACTACCAGTTAGATCACACGGGATAAACATGCTCTTTATATCTCTATAGTACTGTTTGTCCTTACTAGTCTTGGCATGTGTTTTCAGTGGCCCAGAGGATATGGTATGAAATAACAATGTGGAATGCACTGTTTCCTGTCTGCATATTAATTCAATCAATCTTATCACTGTATCAGCATCACTCTATCAGACACTGATTTGCAGAAGAGAAAATGCTGATATTGCAATATTTTTTTAAATGTCCAATTATGAAAATAATTGTGTTATTTTCATCCTCAACTGTCCACCTGCTCGTTGTCTTCTCAGCTGTATCTACAATATTAACTGAATATCATATTTAGTCATATTTAGTCAGATGTAATAATATGTATTCGTATGTAATCATATGTTATCATATTTAATCATATTTAGTCATATTTATTCCTATTTAATCATATTTACTAATTGTGAATCCCACTGTTGCTCCGTGTGAGACAAAGGGCACATGTTAACGTGCTCTATGCTGTACATCCATGTTTAAAGTGAGGTCTCTGTCATGTTACAGTCAGTCACATTACATCTAAGAGATGTTCAACAGCAGAATGTCTGGTTGGGACTTCCTCAGCCATACTCCAGCTGTGATGTCTGTCTGTGATGAGCATCATTAAAGGCTATGGCGTGGCAAAAAACAGGAAGAGTGAGACACTCTGTCACCAAACAAAACATTCAACTGTGGCGTCATTGGGCCGCACCCCAGATGTTTTTGATCCAGCCCCAAACATTTTGAGAGGTGGACCGCTCACGTCCCTTGAGCCGTCCCTCACCCCTACAGCACCGGTTAGATGTCAATGTCATCACTCAGCAAAACGCCTGTCACTCAGTCAGAGTCTGCAGCATAGCACAGAGCAAATACGGTACGTCTTCCAAAAGAGTTGCAAAACAAGCGAGCAAGTTGAGCAGGTTGAGGCAGCAGTGAATGAGGTGGTGCAGAACAGCCAGAAAGTCAAAGCGCAGCAGCAGAGTTACCCACATGTTTGTGCAGGGTTGGTGGTAGCTAACTAGCTATTCTCCCTCAGCATAATGGTTGGTGGTAGCTAACTAGCTATTCTCCCTCAGCATAATGGTTGGTGGTAGCTAACTAGCTATTCTCCCTCAGCATAAGGGTTGGTGGTAGCTAACTAGCTAGTCTCTCTCAGCATAAGGGTTGGTGGTAGCTAACTAGCTATTCTCCCTCAGCATACGGGTTGGTGGTAGCTAACTAGCTATTCTCCCTCAGCATAATGGTTGGTGGTAGCTAACTACCTAGTCTCCCTCAGCATAAGGGTTGGTGGTAGCTAACTAGCTCGTCTCCCTCAGCATAAGGGTTGGTGGTAGCTAACTAGCTAGTCTCCCTCAGCATAAGGGTTGGTGGTAGCTAACTAGCTAGTCTCCCTCAGCATAAGGGTTGGTGGTAGCTAACTAGCTATTCTCCCTCAGCATAAGGGTTGGTGGTAGCTAACTAGCTAGTCTCCCTCAGCATAAAGGTTGGTGGTAGCTAACTAGCTAGTCTCCCTCAGCATAAGGGTTGGTGGTAGCTAACTAGCTATTCTCCCTCAGCATAAGGGTTGGTGGTAGCTAACTAGCTAGTCTCCCTCATCATAAGGGTTAGTGGTAGATAACTAGCTATTCTCCCTGAGCATAATGGTTGGTGGTAGCTAACTAGCTATTCTCCCTCAGCATAAGGGTTGGTGGTAGCTAACTAGCTAGTCTCCCTCAGCATAAAGGTTGGTGGTAGCTAACTATCTAGTCTCCCTCAGCATAAGGGTTGGTGGTAGCTAACTAGCTATTCTCCCTCAGCATAAGGGTTGGTGGTAGCTAACTAGCTAGTCTCCCTCAGCATAAGGGTTGGTGGTAGCTAACTAGCTAGTCTCCCTCAGCATAAGGGTTGGTGGTAGCTAACTAGCTATTCTCCCTCAGCATAAGGGTTGGTGGTAGCTAACTAGCTAGTCTCCCTCAGCATAATGGTTGGTGGTAGCTAACTAGCTAGTCTCCCTCAGCATAATGGTTGGTGCTAGCTAACTAGCTAGTCTCCCTCAGCATAAGGGTTGGTGGTAGCTAACTAGCTAGTCTCCCTCAGCATAAGGGCTGGCTAGTGCTAATAAGATAGCCTTAGCGCTCAGTATCTTTAAGCTATTGAGTGTCAGTCAGAGTTATTTCACAGTATATTTAGTTTAAAACTAACTAATGACATGTTGCATCCTTACCTTGCTTCCTTGTAGATGAACAAAGGAGGAGGATAGATGACAACAGCAGGTCAGTGGCAGAAGCAGTCAGGGGTAACAGTAGGGAAGAGGATGATTTAGGTGACTCAGATGTAGGCCCAAAACAAGTTAAGCTTCCTCAGTATACCCTTGCAAACTAAAGACACACACCAGACAAGACACAGAGACAGCAACAGAAGAGTAGAGGATGAAGAGAGACAACAGACAAGACACAGAGGCAGCAACAGAAGAGCAGAGGATGGAGAAAGACACCAGACAAGACACAGAGACAGCAACAGAAGAGCAGAGGATGGAGAGAGACACCAGACA
This sequence comes from Oncorhynchus mykiss, assembly GCF_013265735.2. Taxonomy (NCBI): domain Eukaryota; kingdom Metazoa; phylum Chordata; class Actinopteri; order Salmoniformes; family Salmonidae; genus Oncorhynchus; species Oncorhynchus mykiss. The sequence goes on from NC_048575.1 coordinate 14,999,757, forward strand.
AGACACAGAGACAGCAACAGAAGAGCAGAGGATGGAGAGAGACACCAGACAAGACACAGAGACAGCAACAGAAGAGTAGAGGATGAAGAGAGACAACAGACAAGACACAGAGGCAGCAACAGAAGAGTAGAGGATGGAGAAAGACACCAGACAAGACACAGAGACAGCAACAGAAGAGCAGAGGATGGAGAGAGACACAAGACAAGACACAGGGACAGCAGCAGAAGAATATGATATGATGGAGAGGGACACCAGAAGAACAGAACAGGCCATAATAGAAGAGGAATAGACAAAGAAGACAGTAACAAACAAGAAGCTGCGACAGCAACAGACAACACACAGAGGAAGTGACAGAAGAGGGCAGATGGAGGGTGTTGAGCACACAGTCAACTTTATCACTTCAAGCTGCTCTATAGATTCTCATTAGTTTTATTTAGTTGCACAAATTATAACAGACAGGGAAAAATTAAAACAGGGTTTACATAGAATTTGCAGGAGAGGTGAAAAAGCCTGTGAAATTACTATTAAAATTATTGTTTACTTTTACCATTTTTACAACCAGGACCGGATGAGAGAGGAGAGCAGTCAAGAGACAGCAACAGACGACACAGAGAAAACGATGGAGAGAGGCAGAGGAGGGGTGAGCACACAATACACTGTACCACTTAAAGTTGCTTTATGGATTCTAATTACTGCACTGTGTGTGTGTGTGTGTGTGTGTGTGTGTGTGTGTGAGAGAGAGAGAGAGAGAGAGAGAGAGAGAGAGAGAGAGAGAAGATGTTTGGGTATGGTTGAAGGTTTTTGGCAATGAACAGTTTACAAAGAATTTGCAGGTAATGTACATGTTGTTCCAAAGTAGAGTGTTCCAGAGTAGAGAGTGTTCCAGAGTACAGAGTGTTCCAGGGTAGAGAGTGTTCCAGAGTACAGTGTTCCAGAGTAGAGAGTGTTCCAGAGTACAGAGTGTTCCAGAGTAGAGAGCGTTTCAGAGTAGAGAGTGTTCCAGAGTAGAGAGTAGAGAGTGTTCCAGAGTAGAGAGTAGAGAGTGTTCCAGAGTAGAGAGTGTTCCAGAGTAGAGTGTTCCAGAGTAGATTGTTCCAGCGTAGAGAGTTCCAGAGTAGAGATTGTTCCAGCGAAGAGAGTTCCAGAGTAGAGTTTTCCAGAGGAGAGATTGTTCCAGCGTAGAGAGTTCCAGAGTAGAGTTTTCCAGAGGAGAGCATGTTCCAGAGTAGAGAGTAGAGAGTTTTACAGAGTAGGGGGGGGGGGGGGGGGGGGGGTTACAGGCTCCTAACCAACTCTGCTATTTTGTTAGTTTTTCGCATTTGTAACTTATTTTATTACTTATTTTTAACTTACCATCTCTTATGACTGAAAATAACTTCCGGACGTCAGAACAGCGATAACTCCCCTCAAACTGGACAAAGATTTTTTTCTTTAACGAGTCCGACACGACAGACATAATGCTTTCTCGGGAACAGGCCCAAATCCCCGTCATTTGATTGAAGAAAAGACGGAGGAAAGGGGGAGGTTGCCGCCTTCTGACAATTCGTAGGCGAGTGAGTAAACCTCCACTACCATCTGTTCTATTGGCCAACGTGCAATCATTGGAAAACAAAATGGATGATGTATGATCAAGACTATCGTGACATTAAAAACTGGAATATCTTATATTTTACTGAGTGGTGACTAAACGACGACACAGATAATAAGGAGCTGGCGGGATTTTCCATGCATCGGCAGGACAGAACAGCTACGAGGGGTGGGGGTGGGTGTCTATTTGTCAATAACAGCTGGTGCGAGGTGTCTGATATTAAAGTAAGTCTCGAGGTATTGCTCGCCTGAGGTAGAGTAAATTATGATAAGCTGTAGAACACACTATCTACCAAGAGATTTCTCATCTATATTTTTCGTAGCTGTCTATTTACCACCACAAACCGATGCTGGCACTAAGACCACTTTCAACCAGCTGTATAAGACAATAAGCAAACAAGGAAATGCTCATCCAGAAGCGGCGCTCCTAGTGGCCGGGGACTTCAATTCAGGCAAACTTAAATATATTTTATCTCATTTCTACCAGCATGTCAAATGTGCAACCAGAGGAAAAAAACTTTAGACCACCTTTACTCCACACACAGATACACAACAAGCTCTCCCTCGCCCCTCCATTTGGCAAATCTGACCATAATGCTAACCTCCTGATTTCTGCTTACAAGCAAAAACTAAAGCAGGAAGTACCAGTGACTTGCTCAATACGGAAGTGGTCAGATGATGTGGATGCTATGCCACATGACTGTTTTGCAAGCACAGACTGGAATATGCTCCGGGATTCATCCAATGGCATTGAGGAGTATATCACCTCAGTCATCGGCTTCATCACTAAGTGCATTGACGACGTCAGCCCCACAATGACCGTACGTATATATCCCAGCCAGAAGCCATGAATTACAGGCAACATCTGCATCGAGCTAAAGGCTGGAGCTGCTGCTTTCAAGAAGCGGGACACTAATCTGTACGCTTACAAGAAATCCTGCTATGCCTTCAGATGAACCATCAAACAGGCAAAGCGTCAATACAGGATTAAGACTGAATCCTACTACACTGGCTCTGACACTCGTCGGATGTGGAAGGGCTTAAAAACTATTACGGACTGCAAAGGGAAACGCCGCCGCGAGCTGCCCAGTGACGCAAGCATACCAGCTGAGCGAAATGCAAGCTAAATTTGAGACAAGCAACACTGAAGAATGCATGAGAGCACCAGCTGTTTCGGGACGACTGTGTGATAACGATCTCAACAGCCGATGTGAGCAAGACATTTAAACAGGTCAACATTCACAAATGCGGGGACAGACAGATTACCAGGACGTGTAAAACCATGCGCGGACCAACTGGCAATTGTCTTCACTGACATTTTAAACTTCTCCCTGACTGAATCTATAATACCTACATGCTTCAAGAATTCCACCATAGTCCCTGTGCCCAAAGAAGCCAAGGTAACCATTCTATTCTACCGCCCATAGCACTCGGTAGCCATGAAGTGCTTTGAAAGGCTGGTCATGGCTCACACCAACAGCATCATCCCTGATACCGTAGACACACTCCAATTTGCATACCGCCCAACAGATCTACAGATGATGTAATCTCAATCGCACTCCACACTGCCCTTTCCCAGCTGGACAAAAGGAACACCTATGTGAGAATGCTGTTTATTGACCACAGCTCAGCGCTCAACACCATGGGGCCCACAATCTCATCAATAAGCTAAGGACCATGGGACTAAACATCTCCCTCTGCAACTGGATCCTGGACTTCCTGACAGGCCGCCCCCAGGTGGTAAGGGTAGGCAACAACACGTCTGCCACGCTGATCTTCAACACGGGGGCCATTCAGGGGTGCTTGCTTAGTCCCCTCCTGTAATGCATGGCCAAACACTGCTACAAAACCATCATTAGGTTTGCTGACGGCACAACAGTGGTAGGCCTGATTATCAGCAATGATGAGACAGCCTATATGGAGGAGGTCAGAAACATGGCAGTCTGGTGCCAGGGCAACAACCTCTCCCTCAATATGAACAAGACAAAGGAGCTGATCGTGGCCTACAGGAAAAGGCGGTCCGAACAGGCCCACATTAACAGTGACAGGGCTGTAGTGGAGCTGGTTGAGAATTTCAAGATCCTTGTTGTCCACATCACCAATGAACTATCATGGTCCAAACATACCAAGACAGTCGTGAAGATGGCTCGACAACACCTTTTCCCCTTCAGGAGATTGAAAATATTTGGAATGGGTCCCCAGATCCTCAAAATGTTCTACAGCTGCACCTTCGAGAGCATCCTGACCGGTTGCATCACCGCCTGGTATGGCAACCATTCAGCATCTGACCGCAAGGCGCTACAGAGGGTAGTGAGTACAGCCCAGTACATCACTGGGGCCAAGCTTTCTTTCATCCAGGACCTATATACCAGGCGGTGTCAGAGGAAAGCACCAAAAATAGTTGAAGATACCATTTACCCAAGTCATTGACTGTTCTCTCTGCTACCGCACGCAAGAGCAGAGAGTGTTCCTGCGTAGAGACTGGAGAGTGTTCCAGAGTAGAGACTGTTCCAGAGTAGAGTGTTCCAGAGTAGAGAGTGTTCCAGAGCAGTCTTTCAGAGTAGAGAGTGTTCAAGAGTAGAGAGTGTTCCAGAGTAGAGTGTTCCAGAGTAGAGTGTTCCAGAGTAGAGAGAGTTCCAGAGTAGAGACTGTTCCAGAGTAGAGAGAGTTCCAGAGTACAGTGTTCCAGAGTAGAGAGTGTTCCAAATTAGAGTGTTCCAGCATAGAGTGGAGAGTGTTCCAGAGTAGACTGTTCCAGAGCAGAGAGTGTTCAAGAGTAGAGTGTTCCAGAGTAGAGGGAGTTCCAGAGTAGAGAGAGTTCCAGAGTTGAGTGTTCCAGATTAGAGAGTGTTCCAAGTTAAACTGTTCCAGCGTAGAGAGTGGAGAGTGTTCCAGAGTAGAGACTGTTCCAGAGCAGAGAGTGTTCAAGAGTAGAGAGTGTTCCAGAGTAGTGTTCCAGAGTAGAGACAGTTCCAGAGTAGAGTGTTCCATAGTAGAGAGAGTTCTAGAGTAGAGTGTTCCAGAGTAGAAAGAGTTCCAGAGTAGAGAGTGTTCCAGAGTATAGAGAAATTCAGAATAGAGGGAGTTCCAGAGTAGAGAGAGTTCCAGCTTAGAGAGTGTTCCAGAGTAGAGAGTGTTCCAGAATAGAGGGAGTTCCAGAGTAGAGAGTGTTCCAGAGTAGAGAGTGTTCCAGAGTAGAGAGTGTTCCAGAATAGAGGGAGTTCCAGAGTAGAGAGAGTTCCAGCTTAGAGAGGGTTCCAGAGTAGAGAGTGTTCCAGAGTAGAGTGTTCCAGCATAGAGAGAGTTCCAGCTTAGAGAGTGTTCCAGCTTAGAGAGTGTTCCAGAGTAGAGAGTGTTCCAGAGTAGAGAGTGTTCCAGAGTAGAGTGTGCCAGCGTAGAGAGAGTTCCAGCTTAGAGAGTGTTCCAGAGTAGAGAGTGTTCCAGAGTAGAGTGAGCCAGCGTAGAGAGAGTTCCAGCTTAGAGAGTGTTCCAGAGTAGAGTGTGCCAGCGTAGAGAGTGTTCCAGAGTAGAGTGTGCTAGCGTAGAGAGAGTTCCAGCTTGGAGAGTGTTCCAGAGTAGAGTGTGCCAGCGTAGAGAGAGTTCCAGCTTAGAGAGTGTTCCAGAGTAGAGAGAGTTCCAGCTTAGAGAGTGTTCCAGAGTAGAGAGTGTTCCAGAGTAGAGTGCGCCAGCGTAGAGAGAGTTCCAGCTTAGAGAGTGTTCCAGAGTAGAGTGTGCCAGCGTAGAGAGAGTTCCAGCTTAGAGAGTGTTCCAGAGTAGAGAGTGTTCCAGAGTAGAGAGTGTTCCAGAGTAGAGAGTGTTCCAGAGTAGAGAGTGTTCCAGAGTAGAGAGTGTTCCAGAGTAGAAAGTGTTCCGGAATAGAGGGAGTTCCAGAGTAGAGAGAGTACCAGCTTAGAGAGTGTTCCAGAGTAGAGAGTGTTCCAGAGTAGAGTGTTCCAGCATAGAGAGAGTTCCAGCTTAGAGAGTGTTCCAGAGTAGAGAGTGTTCCAGAGTATAGTGTGTTCCAATTGACTACTGGAAGTGTCTGCAGTGGGAAAAATATCTCATCTCTCAATGTTCATCTCAAAGTCACCAAATCCACACATTCAGCTGTTGAAATTCATATTTTTGCACCGGACCCCCCTACTGGCTTTTGGTGAAGCCATGTATGTCTTCCAATCCTAGAAACACCCCTCACAATGTCAAGTCAGTAGCTCCAACTTTGGCATGGATTAATCATGATAGAGCTGTCAGAACCCTGACCAGAATTAGCATGAAAACTTGAGCAGACAGGAGGTAATATTGTACGTCCAGATGGTTGTAGAGCAGAGACAGACATCCAGTGGCCATGTTGGCTTTATCTTTAATTCACATCCTCTCAGGCGCTCCTCGCCACATTGTTAGACATTCCTCTAGGGAGCTGGAAGCCACGCAAGTTGCAGCTATTTAAATATGGAGAGTTAAATAAGTTTAGTTAGTGTCAGTTTGCCTGGCACCCTAGCTAATGCATCTGTACAGTACATTGTAATGATATAGTACTTATTATGTGAAGGCTTTTCTCAGAACTGAAGATGACTTTTCGGGGGGACGTTGCCAAGAACTTGATGATGATTCTTAGAAAGGCAGTATGGCTTACGCATCACTGGTTCCAATAGCCTTATGACAACAATACAGTATTGGATTCATTTGTAAATTGTAAATCTTTATTGATACATTCATAAAACAAAATCAGTCTTGGATAAAAAAAAAAATTGAATCATATAATTCCTTTTCTGGTTTTTGACTACCAAAACAGCTCAAATAGACAAGTGACAGGTCAATATCTAAAAGCCCAGCTGTAGACACACCCAAAACCAGGAGTCCAGATGTAGGCTCCAGAGACCCAGAGTTCCAGGGGCCTCATACCCAGGACTCAGACATTCCATCCTGGAGAGGTCTTGCCTGGTACCCCCTCCAGATGGCCAGGGCTCTGTGGTTGTTCCATCTGGCACTGAGAGAGAGAAAGTGATGAAAGATTTAGGGCTTGGGACTCACTCATCTGTTATCGATTATGCTGCAGATGTGCATGTGTATTTGTGTCATTTTGATTGACGGGGGAGAGGCAGACTGGACAAAAGCACAGCACATGAATGAACTCACAATGTTAAGTTGGCAACTCCACAAATAGACATTGGCACTGAGGCCTATGACGATGCTATCTAGTTTATTGCTGTATAAACTTTTCAGAGATTCAAATGTGAATATTGGTGGAAAACTTAATGTTGACTTACTTTCCATCAAACTTTGTAAACTTGGAAGGACCCGATTGGGCTCAGAAAATTCCATGCGCGTTCACATTTGAGGAGCAACTGACAAACACATGTAAATGTGTTGGCGACAGGTTTGAAAAAGGCAAAATGAGGCGGTGCCCATCTTTTCAGATCAGTCATGTGTCACAAAGCCAGAGCTTCACTGCTCCACAGAGCCAGGGTAACCTTAATAATTAAGGTACAATTTTATAATGCATTTCTAATTTCCTATCAGACTGAAAAGCTTTATTGTGGAGTGGCTGACAACAAACCCACCCCCTGAATGGAGCTGACTCCTGGGCTTCCACTAAACTGGTCATGAATGCACAAACCATCTGTTTTGCTGGCCGTTTGTCAATGCGAGCGTGGCGGTGGCAGCTGTCGGAGTGGTCCCGGGTTTGAATGATGGAGCGCAGGACCTTTGTTTAGCACTGTGACGGTGGCAGTGTGATGGCGGTGTGAGCTCTCTGTGACTCGGCCCACTCACACCGGCCAGGCCAGCACCCAACACCACGCAGGAGAGACGGCTGCTATTATCAGCCTCACCAGTCAATCCTGACGTCGCCATAGAGATGAAGAGAGAGAAGGAGAGAGGGAAAGAGAGAGAGAGAGAGGAAGAGAGAGAGGACGGTAGGGAGAGAGAGAGAGAGAGGACGGGAGGGAGAGAGAGAGAGAGGAAGAGAGATAGGAAGGGAGAGAAAGAGAGAGAGAGGAAGAGAGAGGACAGGAGGGAAAGAGAGAGAGGAAGAGAGAGAAAGAGAGGGATGAGAGAGAGACAGGAAAAAATATAACAATAGATAGACCAGAGATCATCAACTAGTTTCAGCCGCGGGCCGATTTTTTCTTGAGCGGAGGGTCAGGGGACCAGAACATAATTATAATAATCATTTCTAGACTGCAAATTGACCTCAAGAAACCTAAACAGAAATACAATTTAACGAAAACATAATCACTTCAAACTTTGCTTACATTTGTATATCGACCACATGTACAGTATCTCTCTATTATGTGTGGGAATCTTTTGGAACAGACTTGCTTGGAGCTGATTTGCTGGTGTTTCTACAATCTTTGTGTCCAACAATCTGTTTGTTCAAAAAAGTTAGGGTACCAAATAAAATCAACTGTGGATAAAATTCATCCTGCAGGCCGCCAGTTGGGGAACCCTGAGATAGAGCATACTAAACAAGTAAAGGTAGATGGCTGGTGTGTATTGTGTTGGTGTTTGTGCTGGTGAATGAGGATGTGGGGCATTGTGCTGGGGCCAATCTGTAGCTTAGCGGGTGAGGTTTTCACGAGCCAGAGTCTGAGGGGTGAATGCCAGAGGGCTCAGAGGAGAGCGGAGAGGAGCCAGCAGGGTTGAGGCAGGGGAGAGCGAGGGGAAGAGAGAGATAGGGCAGAGAGATAGGGCAGAGAAGGACATATAACGAGAGACAGGAAGGTCAATGGAGCCATAGGTCTAGGACTGGGGTTCTGGTTCAGAGACAGAAGGGAGGAAGGGAGAACTGAGGCTCATAAACTTGGAGATGAAAGACAGGTGGAAGCAGAGCAAGGCCCAGACAATAATGAATTTGTCACTGAGGCTGGGGCAGGGAGAAAAACAGGGCAGTGATGGGAAGGATGGAGAGAGATAGAGAAGGCCAAAGAAGGCTGGGACACAGACTTAGTATTACACACTTTGGCAGCCTCGCCACAATCTGCCCGCATATTTCCACATTTAAAAAAGGCCAGCACCGGGTAAACACAGCATATTGGAGCGTAATTTAATTCTTATCATGCACAGTCTGTACACACGCTCTCCTCACTTTATTTATCTCCTTCAAGTCTGTCGCCTTTTTTTTTAATAGGAAAATTACACCCTAGGATTGTCCTTTCTCCTAATTAGATATCACTTATATTTTGTATCAATGACCCGTGATCTGTGCCACATATATAGGCTATCACAGTGACCTAGTTGCATAAATTTGGCTGGCTGAGGCACTTGACCGGAATGAAAAGCCAATCTGTGATTTGAGGAAACAGGACCAACCTGTCTGGATGGGTTTGTGTGTGTGAGGTCATGTGTGGCAGTTCACAGTCCTACAGAAACACGCACACACTATTCAACAAAGCACTTTAATGATCACTCTGCGTTATAGTTTCAGTGGTTGTTTCAGGAACTAAGCTGAATTACATATTATTTTCATCTATAGATGTTTTATAAACAATTTTATTGGAGTTTTTAATTTTCATTTGTATTGAGTAATACATTGTTTTGTTTGAAAAAACCCCCCATTAAACTTTATCAGTAAATGTTTTATACTCCCCACATTCCTGTGCTATGTGTAATGCTATTCCCTTAAAACATCCCTCCACTCTTCTCACCAACTCCTCAGACAAACAATAGCCGGCAGCACCTGCCCATCCCTGTGACTCAATACAAATGTGAGGCTCTTTCACATGCACAGGATGATCATGTAGAAGGGTTGAAAGGAGGGGGAGCTGTTAACTCTTCTCTCCTCCTTTCTCCATCCCTCCTTTGTGTCAGTGTGTTGTTCCTGATCACCGACTCGAGGCCTCATTGGAGGCTAATTGCAGAGAAGGAATGGCTTTAATTGTTGTCACGAGTTTAATGAAGTGAAATGCATTGTTGTTTTCTCCTCGTCACGGGACAAGTGTGGTGAATAAAAGTGATGTGGAATTTCACTTTCTTTGTGTGCAAACCAGGAGCATATGCTGTGGTTTGATTTTTAAATGCATTATTTCAGGCAATTTACTTATTGATAAAATGTTTTGCTAAACAGATCATAGAACACCATTAAGATTACAATATATTACCTAAAGAAAAATCAGCATTTCAATGTTTCAACCCACTATCTTTTTGAATACTTCAGACCTTTAAAAAGTATCTGACACAGTAGAACGAGCTACAGTCTAGGCTATGTTCTTCTCACATAACAACACTGATACAGCTACACGGATGGCTGCTAGTGCTGCTAGCTGGCAATGCTGAGCCGAGTATAGTCTGGTTTAGCAGGAAGCAGTGGTGTTCTCTCCTCTCACAGTGGTGTTGTCTCCTCTCACACTGGTGTTCTCTCCTCTCACAGTGGTGTTCTCTCTTCTCACATTGGTGTTCTCTCCTCTCACAGTGGTGTTGTCTCCTCTCACAGGGGTGTTCTCTCCTCTCACAGTGGTGTTCTCTCCTCTCACATTGGTGTTGTCTCCTCTCACACTGGTGTTCTCTCCTCTCACAGTGGTGTTCTCTCTTCTCACATTGGTGTTCTCTCCTCTCACAGTGGTGTTGTCTCCTCTCACAGGGGTGTTCTCTCCTCTCACAGTGGTGTTCTCTCCTCTCACAGTGGTGTTGTCTCCTCTCACACTGGTGTTCTCTCCTCTCACAGTGGTGTTCTCTCCTCTCACATTGGTGTTCTCTCCTCTCACAGTGGTGTTGTCTCCTCTCACAGGGGTGTTCTCTCCTCTCACAGTGGTGTTCTCTCCTCTCACATTGGTGTTGTCTCCTCTCACACTGGTGTTCTCTCCTCTCACAGTGGTGTTCTCTCTTCTCACAGTGGTGTTCTCTCTTCTCACATTGGTGTTGTCTCCTCTCACACTGGTGTTCTCTCCTCTCCTAATGGTGTTCTCTCCTCTCACAGTGGTGTTCTCTCCTCTCACATTGGTGTTCTCTCACAGTGGTGTTCTCTCCTCTCACAGTGGTGTTCTCTCTTCTCACATTGGTGTTCTCTCACAGTGGTGTTCTCTCCTCTCACATTGGTGTTCTCTCACAGTGGTGTTCTCTCCTCTCACAGTGGCGTTCTCTCCTCTCACAGTGGTGTTCTCTCCTCTCACAGTGGTGTTCTCTCCTCTCACAGGGGTGTTCTCTCCTCTCACAGTGGCGTTCTCTCCTCTCACAGTGGTGTTCTCTCCTCTCCTAATGGTGTTCTCTCCTCTCACAGTGGTGTTCTCTCCTCTCACAGTGGTGTTCTCTCCTCTCACAGTGGTGTTCTCTCCTCTCACAGTGGTGTTCTCTCCTCTCACAGTGGCGTTCTCTCCTCTCACAGTGGTGTTGTCTCCTCTCACAGTGGTGTTCTCTCCTCTCACAGTGGTGTTGTCTCCTCTCACACTGGTGTTCTCTCCTCTCACAGTGGTGTTCTCTCCTCTCACAGTGGTGTTGTCTCCTCTCACAGTGGTGTTCTCTCCTCTCACAGTGGTGTTGTCTCCTCTCACACTGGTGTTCTCTCCTCTCACAGTGGTGTTGTCTCCTCTCACATTGGTGTTGTCTCCTCTCACACTGGTGTTCTCTCCTCTCCTAATGGTGTTCTCTCCTCTCACAGTGGTGTTCTCTCCTCTCACATTGGTGTTCTCTCCTCTCACAGTGGTGTTCTCTCCTCTCACACTGGTGTTCTCTCCTCTCACAGTGGTGTTCTCTCCTCTCACATTGGTGTTCTCTCCTCTCACAGTGGTGTTCTCTCCTCTCACAGTGGCGTTCTCTCCTCTCACAGTGGTGTTCTCTCCTCTCACAGTGGTGTTCTCTCCTCTCACAGTGGTGTTCTCTCCTCTCACAGTGGTGTTCTCTCCTCTCACAGTGGTGTTGTCTCCTCTCACAGGGGTGTTCTCTCCTCTCACAGTGGTGTTCTCTCCTCTCACAGTGGCGTTCTCTCCTCTCACAGTGGTGTTATCTCCTCTCACAGTGGTGTTATCTCCTCTCACAGTGGTGTTCTCTCCTCTCACAGTGGTGTTCTCTCCTCTCACAGTGGTGTTGTCTCCTCTCACAGTGGTGTTCTCTCCTCTCACAGTGGTGTTCTCTCCTCTCACAGTGGTGTTCTCTCCTCACACAGTGGTGTTCTTTCCTCTCACAGGGGTGTTCTCTCCTCTCACAGTGGTGTTCTCTCCTCTCACAGTGGTGTTCTCTCCTCTCACAGTGGTGTTCTTTCCTCTCACAGGGGTGTTGTCTCCTCTCACAGTGGTGTTCTCCTCTTACAGTGGTGTTCTCTCCTCTCACAGTGGTGTTGTCTCCTCTCCTAATGGTGTTCTCTCCTCTCACAGTGATGTTCTCTCCTCTCACAGTGGTGTTGTCTCCTCTCACAGTGGTGTTGTCTCCTCTCACAGTGGTGTTGTCTCCTCTCACAGGGGTGTTCTCGCCTCTCACAGTGGTGTTGTCTCCTCTCACAGTGGTGTTGTCCCCTCTCACAGTGGTGTTGTCTCCTCTCACAGTGGTGTTGTTTCCTCTCACAGTGGTGTTCTCTCCTCTCAAATAAAATAAAATGTATTAGTCACATGCGCCAAATACAACAGGTAGACCTTACAGTGAAATGCTTACTTACAAGCTCTTAACCAATAATGCAGTTATAAACAAATCTATAAAAAAACTAATTAGAAAAATAAATAAAATTAACAAGTAATTAAAAATAAAAATAGAGGGATTACACAGGGATACACAGGGATACACAGGGATTACACAGGGATTACACAGGGATTACACAGGGATTACACAGGGATACACAGGGATTACACAGGGATTACACATGGATTACACAGGGATTACACAGGGATACACAGGGATTACACAGGGATTCCACAGGGATTACACAGGGATTACCGGTACAGAGTCAATGTGCGGGGGCACAGGTTAGTCGAGGTAATTGAGGTAATATGTACATGTAGGTAGAGTTATTAAAGTGACTATGCATAGAGGATAACAACAGAGAGTAGCAGCAGTGTAAAGGGGGGGGTAATGCAAATAGTCTGGGTAGCCATTTGATTAGATTTTCATGAGTCCTATGGCTTGGGGGTAGAGGCTGTATTGGACCTAGACTTGGTGCTCCAGTACCACTTGCCGTGCGGTAGCAGAGAGAACAGTCTAGGGTGGCTGGAGTCTTTGACCATTTTTAGGGCCTTCCTCTGACACCGCCTGGTATAGAGGTCCTGGATGGCAGGAAGCTTTGCCCCAGTGATGTACTGGGCCGTACTCACTAATCTCTGTAGTGCCATACGGTCAGAGGTCGAGCAGTTGCCATACCAGGCAGTGATGCAACCATGCTCTCGATGGTGCAGCTGTAGAAACTTTTGAGGATCTGAGGACCCATGCCAAATCTTTCATTCTCCTGAGGGGGAATAGGATTTGTCATGCCTTCTGCACGACTGTCTTGGTGTGCTTGGACCATGTTAGTTTGTTGGTCATGTGGACGCCAAGGAACTTGAAGCTCTCAACCTGCTCCACTACAGCCCTGTCGATGAGAACGGGGGGATGCTCGGTCCTCTTTTTCCTGTAGTCCAAAATCATCTCCTTTGTCTTGATCACGTTGAGGGAGAGGTTGTTGTCCTGGCACCACACGGCCGGGTCTCTGACCTCCTCCCTATAGGCTGTCTCATCATTGTCGATGATCAGACTTACCACTGTTGTGTCATTGGCAAAATGAATGATGGTGTTGGAGTTGTGCCTGGCCATGCAGTCATGAGTGAACAGGGAGTACAGGAGAGGACTGAGCACGCACCCCTGAGGGGCCCCTGTGTTGAGGATCGGGAGATGTAGTGTTACCTACCCTTACCACCTGGGGGCGGCCCGTCAGGAAGTCCAGGATCCAGATGTAGAGGGAGGTGTTTAGTCGCAGGGTCCTTAGCTTATTGATGAGCTTTGAGGGCACTATGGTGTTGAACGCTGAGCTGTAGTCAATGAATAGCATTCTCACATAGGTGTTCCTTTTGTCCAGGTGTCCAGTCCTTTTGTCCAGTGGTCTCACAGTGGTGTTCTCTCTTCTCATAGTGGTGTTCTCTCCTCTCGCATGGCATTTTCTCTAGCCCCAGGGTAGCCAGCCAGCCAGGCAGGCAGGGACCTAAGCAGGCACCCAGTGCTAGGCTAGCACACGCCGTGCCTGGCCTCTCCCTTCCGAGCTGTGTGTCACCAGTCAAACCTTGTTAAGGCTGACAGCTCTCTGATGTGGACAAATTGTCACAGAGGGGGGACCTGGAGACACTGTTACTGCTGTAACACACCCAGGAAGGGGAAGGAGAGGCTCTGCATTTAGATTAGGATGTTGGAGGTAACATCAGACAGTGAATGTTTACTATTGGCTTCATTTTGTGCTTTTGTAGAGTAAAGAAAAGTTACCGAATTGAGGCTCCGCTATGTGTAGACGAAATATATCAGTTTTGAGACTGGGTAGGATATGTGTTACTCTATTGTGCAGTAGAGGATGGAGACCACGACCAATATGTCAAGGACATTACGTTAGGCCTCTTTCTGTCATAGAGAATAGAGAGTGAGTGTGAGTCAAGAGAATGTGAGTGAAATGTATGTAAAACCTCTATTTAACGTGGCCATTCTGGCAGAGAGCAACATTAGGCCGCCTCTTTTTCATCCCCCACTTTCAAAGCAGAGGCTTGAATTGCATCAGGGGCACATTCTCATTGCAGTGTGTGGGTACGGCCAATAGACTGCCAAGCACTCATTCATGATCTCAACGCTTTTGTCTCTTAACCTTAAAAGGCCGTACAATAGCCTATGTTGTTATGGAGTGCGCCCACTTTTAACAGTTGACGGGCCGAGAGAGGGCGAGCAGCATCCACACCGGGCTTTGAGAGAGAGAGAGAGAGAGAGAGAGAGAGGTCTGGAGAAGCATATGGAGAGCTAAATACAATTCTAATCAAACACAATGATGTCTGAGGCCTGCTTTGTGCCAGGGCCAGCCCTGTGAAAGACATGGGGAGGAGTGGAGAGTTAGATCCTCATATTAAGATCATGAGGCGTGGGCAAATGAATGCATGGTCCAGTAATGGGGAAGATATCCCTTTGAGTGCAGCAGGCAGCAGCCAGGAGTACACAACAGCAGTATCATCAGGGGAAAACTCCCCAAACTCTTCCTTTTCTTTCCCTTTTCACTCTTCAACGGTCAGCTTCAATGAAGCCTCATCATCCGGCTAGAGTTCTGCTCCCAGCGGGTGACACTTGACAGATTGTCCGAGCTCTGGGCCTTTGTTTGCAGGTTGATGAAGTGAAAGGGTTGGGTGGTAGCCCAATGAATAAAGATGTTTTGAAGCCAATAAATAAATCCTCTAAAAGCTGCTATATATCGCTTTGCTGCTTGACCGTTGGAGTGTTAAAAATAGGCTTTTCTCTCTCTCTCTCTCTCTCTCTCTCTCGCTCTCTCTCTCTTTTCTTTTTTTTTCATTCCCTCTGCTTTTTTTCACACTTGCAGAATGTGCTTGCTTTGAAGGACTTGTGAAGCCGAAGGCGTCTCGTTGCTCAATCAAATAGATTAAGTCGGTCAGACAAGCAGCGATCTGTCCTATTCAATAAAGTTGCTTTTGTCATGTATGATCTCAGAGGGCTTCTTCCATACACAACACTGTCCATGGACATGTCATATCACACGGAACACAGTTTTACCTTGATGCAGATTTGGTTGTGAAAATGTCATTTGGATCTTTTTGTAATTATTGCTTCATTTATCTTACATTATATGTGCTGTAGCATGATATATTGTTCCCTGTGCGCTTTTGGTTGCAAAATATCTAAAATTCCTAATAATAATAATAATAATAATGAAATAAAATCAACATGCTTCACTAAAAGTCACTAATCAAGCCCTTACACTTTGCTTCTCTCTATCACCTCTTAAAACAGGTCAGAAAGCTGTTTGAAAGGCGATCCCGTAATGACGACATCTGTTTTCATATGGTCGTTGACACGTAGCACCCGAAATCAGACGTCATCCTGTCCAAACCCACGGCTGCCAGACAGCATTCCAACCTCTGATTGGTTCTGACAAGCCCCTGACAGCTCTGGAGGTGAGGAGGGCAAGTGACAAAGGGCAAGCAGGGGATGAGCCAACCAAATCAGGGTATACGCCCCCCCCCCCCCCCCCCCCCCCCCATACATGAGACAAATCAGAGACGCTTCAACGTGAGTGTGTGACAGAAAAAGATAGGTTAAAGAGTTGAAAAATAATTGTTATTTAGTATTTATCAGAACAAAGGGAACTCTCACTGCCTCATATTTAAAGTATACAACCTCCTTGTTGTTGTAGCACGGGTGGCTAAATGTAGCATGTAGGTTCTGTGTCTGGTGGATGATGTTGTGAATTTAAAGGGGCACCACCTGCCGTGATAGATATCAGGGTCTTGTATCGCCGCGCAGACAGCTGAGCACTTCAGGTGCCAAAGAGCCTTCCATGACATTGAGCGTTAAGCAGATTTTTGCCAGCAGTTCCATTTGATCACTTCTCCCTCTCTCAGACCCATACGGAATCATCCACTCGATATAAGCACGATTTATTCAACTTCTTGATGAAGAAAGACATGCTCAAATGTGCCATGATTGAAGAGACTTGTGATTTAGAACAATGACACCTAACTTAAAAGACCATTCGATCACATCTGTAACATTCCTGTTGTAAAGAACGTGGATAGTGTGTGTCAGTCTTGGGTTCTCAGGGCAAAGCGGATGGAGGTTGTGTTGTTCTCATGTGGACCAGTCGGCAGTGTGACCTTGCATTAGTGCATATGCTCACAGCAGGGTTACTGGTTGGGGGCATGATCTGTCAGCCTTTGTTTATGAAGCTCACACAGCACAGGACTGTAAGATAACATATTTGATGTAATTAGTGGTCAGTAATAACACACTATAAGCGTCAGGAGAAAGAGTGTTTGGTTTTGGAGCAGTTGTTTAGATTTTTTGTAGTATGTTATTTTTGTGATAATATTTGTTTTAATATGTCTGCTGATGTCTATATTTCCAAAACATAAAACACATGAAATTATAAAACTTGTGAACAGTCATCTAGTTCTGGATTAGATATGGGTTAGATAGGACAGATATGGGTTAGATATGATAGATATGGGTTAGATAGGACTGATATGGGTTAGATATGATAGATATGGGTTATATAGGATAGATATGGGATAGATATGATATATATGGTTTCAATATGATAGATATGGGTTAAATAGGATAGATTTTGGTTAGATATGATATATGTGGGTTAGATGCGATATATATGGGTTCCCACTCAGGAGACTGAAAAGATTTGGTATGGGTCCTCAGATCCTCAAAAGGTTCTACAGCTGCACCACTGAGAGTATCCTGACTGGTTGCATCACTGCCTGGTATGGCAATTGCTCGGCCTCCGACCGCAAAGCACTACAGAGGGTAGTGTGTACGGCCCAGTACATCATTGGGGCCAAGCTTCCTGCCATCCAGGACCTCTATAGTAGGTGGTGTCAGCCTTAAAAATTGTCAAAGACTGCAGCCACCCTAGTCATAGACTGTTCTCTATGCTACCGCACGGCAAGCGGTACCGGAGCACCAATTCTCGGTCCAAGAGGCTTCTAAAAATCTTCTACCCCCAAGCCATAAGATTCCTGAACACCAACTCAAATGGCTACCCAGACTATTTGCAGTGCCCTCCCCCGTTACACTACTGCTACTCTCTGTTGTCATCTATGCATAGTCACTTTAATAACTCTATATACATGTAAATACTATCTCAAATAACCGGTGCCCCTGCACATTGAGTCTGTATCGGTACCCCCTGTATATAGTCTCGCTATTGTTAATTCACTGCTGCCCTTTAATTACTTGTCACTTTTATCTCTTTTTCTTATTGTCATTTTTAAAAACTGCATTGTTGGTTAGGGGCTCGTAAGTAAGCATTTCACTGTAAGGTTGTATGAGGTCCATGTGACTAATAACATTTGATTTGATTTGATTGATTTGGTTAGATATGTTAGGTATGGGTTAGATAGGATAGATATTTGTTAGATATTATAGATATGGGTTAGATAGGATAGATATGGGTTAGATATGATAGATATGGGTTAGATATGATAGATATGGGTTAGATATAATATAAATTATTTAGATATGAAGCAAGGGCATTGAAGATAAAACGTGGCTGGGTCTTTCAGCATGACAATGATCCCAAACACACCGCCCGGGCAACGAAGGAGTGGCTTCGTAAGAAGCATTTCAAGGTCCTGGAGTGGCCTAGCCAGTCTCCAGATCTCAACCCCATCAAAAATCTTTGGAGGGAGTTGAAAGTCCGTGTTGCCCAGCAACAGCCCCAAAACATCACTGCTCTAGAGGAGATCTGCATGGAGGAATGGGCCAAAATACCAGCAACAGTGTGTGAAAACCTTGTGAAGACTTACAGAAAACGTTTGACCTCTGTCATTGCCAACAAAGGGTATATAACAAAGTATTGAGATAAACTTGGGTTATTGACCAAATACTTATTTTCCACCATAATTTGCAAATAAATTCATAAAAAATCCTACAATGTGATTTTCTGGATTTTTTTCTCATTTTGTCTGTCATAGTTGAAGTGTACCTATGATGAACATTTCAGGCCTCTCTCATCTTTTTAAGTGAGAGAACTTGCACAATTGGTGGCTGACTAAATACTTTTTTGCCCCACTGTATATGGGTTGGATATGATAGATATGGGTTACATATGATGGATATTGGTTGTATAGGATATAGTTATATATATATATATATATATATATAGAGAGAGTTATATAGGATAGTTATGGGTTAGGTAGGATAGATGAGGGTTAGACATTATAGATATGGGTTAGATATGATAAATATGGGTTAGATATGATAGATATGATCGATACATGTTTTTTCTTAGATTGGTACCCAAGGTAATCTTAGGTTCTATTACATACAGTCAGGAGGAACTACTGGATATAAGAGCAACATCAACTCCCCATCATTACGACCAGGAATATAACTTTCCCGAAGCGGATCCTGTGTTTTGCCCACCACCCAGGACAATGGATCGGATCCCAGCCCGCGAACCAAAACAACGACGCCGTAAAAGAGGCAGACGAAGCGGTCTTCTGGTCAGGCTCCGGAGACGGGCACATCGCGTACCGCTCCCGAGCATACTACTCGCCAATGTCCTGTCTCTTGACAACAAGGTAGATGAAATCCGAGCAAGGGTAGCATTCCAGAGAGACATCAGAGACTGTAACGTTCTTTGCTTCACGGAAACATGGCTCACTTGAGACACGCTATCGGAGTTAGTACAGCCAGCTGGTTTCTTCACGCATCGCCCCGACAGAAACAAGCATCTTTCTGGTAAGAAGAGGGGCGGGGGTCATGCCTTATGATTAACGAGACGTGGTGTGATCATAACAACATACAGGAACTCAAGTCCTTCTGTTCACATGACTTAGAATTCCTCACAATCAAATATCAACCGCATTATCTACCAAGAGAATTATCTTCGATTATAATCACAGACCCATATATTCCCCCCCAAGCAGACCCATCGATGGCCCTGAACAAACTTTATTTGACTCTATGTAAACTGGAAACCACATATCCTGAGGCTGCATGTGTAATGACAGATTTCCTCTTCCTCGTCTGAAGAGGTGTAACAAGGATCGGACCAAAACGCAAAATAACAAAGTGAAATTAAATGAAACAGTCCCGTGTGGCACTGACACAGGAAACAAACACCCACAAACCAACAGTGAAACCCAGGCTACCTAAATATGGTTCTCAATCAGGGACAATGATAAACAGCTGCCTCTGATTGAGAACCATATCAGGCCAAACACAGAAATAGAAAAAACCTAGAAACACAAACATAGACTGCCCACCCCAACTCACACCCTGACCATACTAAATAAAGACAAAACAAAGGAAATAAAGGTCAGAACGTGACAGCATGTAACTCACTTCTCTGAGTATTGGGTGCGGAGTCAGGCGCAGGGAACAGAGGGTAAAGGACAATCTTTTTATTCCGGCACAGTAAAATGGTCACGCCAAAACACCAGGGGCATAACAAAGACCGGCCCAAAAACAGGACTTAACCAGTCCGGAGAAAAACAAGAAAATAGCACAACCACAAACACAAACTGAGGAAATAAGCCCGCACAAAAGCAGGCGGGCATCACCGGCTTAAATAGCCCAACTAAAACCTAAACAAGAAACAGGTGTAACCAATAAGACAAAACCAACAGAAAAGGGAGAAGGGATTGGTGGTAGCTAGTAGGCCGGCGACGACAACCGCCGAGAGCCGCCCGAACAGGAAGAGGAGCCATCTTCGGTGGGAGTCGTGACACCGCATTCATTTAGCTGGGGATTGAAACAAGGCTAATCTGAAAACAAGACTCCCTAAATTCTATCAGCATATCGATTGTGCTACCAGAGCTAGTAAAACCCTGGATCATTGTTATTCTAACTTCCGCGGTGCATATAAGGCCCTCCCCCGACCTCCTTTCGTAAAAGCTGACCACGACTACATTTTATTGCTCCCAGCCTATAGACAGAGACTAAAATAGGAAGCTCCCGCACTCAGGTCTGTTCAACGCTGGTCCAACCAATCTGATTCCATGCTTCAAGATTGCTTCGATCACGTGGATTAGGATATGTTCCTCATTGCGTCAAACAACAACATTGACGAATACGCTGATTCGGTGAGCGAGTTTATTAGCAAGTGCATCGGCGATGTCGTACCCACAACAACTATTAAAACATTCCCAAACCAGAAAGTGTGGATTGATGGCAGCATTCGCACGAAACTGAAAGCACAAGGAGGACAAAACAGTGCCACTGACACGGCCCTCTACCAAAACCTGTGGACTCTTCTTCACTGCAGCCGACGTGAGTAAAACATTTAAATGTGTTAACCCTCTCAAGGCTGCAGGCCCAGACGGCATCCCCAGCCGCATCCTCAGAGCGCCCCAATAGGTCCAATCAATCCTTATCCCAGTCTGCTGTTCCCACATGCTTCAAGAGAGCCACCATTGTTCCTGTTCCCAAGAAAGCTAAGGTAACTGAGCTAAACGACTACCGCCCCGTAGCACTCACTTCCGTCATCATGAAGTGCTTTGAGAGACTAGTCAAGGACCATATCACCTCCACCCTACCTGACACCCTAGACCCACTCCAAGTTGCTTTACCGCCCAAATAGGTCCACAGACGACGCAATCACAACCACACTGCACACTGCCCTTACCCATCTGGAAAAGAGGAATACCTATGTGAGAATGCTGTTCATCGACTACAGCTAAGCATTTAACACCATAGTACCCTCCAAACTCGTCATCAAGCTAAAGACCCTGGATCTCGACCCCGCCCTGTGCAACTGGGTACTGGAATTCCTGACGCCCCCCCCCCCCCCCCCCCCCCCAGGTGGTGAGGGTAGGTAACAACATCCCCACCCCGCTGATCCTCAACACTGGGGCCCCACAAGGGTGCATTCTGAGCCCTCTCCTGTACTCCCTGTTCACCCACAACTGCGTGGCCATGCACTCCTCCAACTCAATCATCAAGTTTGGAGACGACACTACAGTGGTTGGCTTGATTACCAACAGCGACGAGACGGCCTACAGGGAGGTGAGGGCCCTCAGAGTGTGGTGTCAGGAAAATAACCTCACACTCAATGTCAACGAAACAAAGGAGATGATCGTGGACTTCAGGAAACAGCAGAGGGAGCAGCCCCCTATCCGCATCAACGGGACAGTAGTGGAGAGGGTGGAAAGTTTTAAGTTCCTCGGCGTGCACATCACGGACAAACTGAAATGGTCCACCCACACAGACAGCGTGGTGAAGAAGGCGCAGCAGCGCCTCTTCAACCTCAGGAGTCTGAAGAAATTTGTGCACAATCGAGAGTTTCCTGTCGGGCTGTATCATCACCTGGTATGGCAACTGCTCCACCCCCAACTGTAAGGCTCTCCAGAGGGTAATGAGATCTGCACAACACATCACTTGGGGCAAACTACTTGGCCTCCAGGACACCTACACCACCCGATGTCACAGGAAGGGCAAAAGATCATCAAGGACAGCAACCACCCGAGCCACTGCCTGTTCACCCCGCTATCATCCAGAAGGCGAGGTCAGTTCAGGTGCATCAAAGCTGGGACCGAGAGACTGAAAAACAGCTTCTATCGCAAGGCTATCAGACTGTTAAACAGCCATCACTAACATTGAGTGGCTGTTGCCAACAAACTTACTAATCTCTAGCCACTTTAATAATAAAAAATTGGATGTAATAAATGTATCACTAGCCACTTTAAACAATGCCACTTAATATAATGTTTACATACCCTACATTACTCATCTCATATGTATATACTGTACTCTATACCATCTACTGCATCTTGCCTATGCCATTGGGCCATCGCTCATCCATATATTTGTATGTACATACTCTTATTCATTCCTTTACACTTGTGTGTATAAGGTAGTTGTTGTGAAATTGTTAGATTATTTGTTAGATATTACTGAATGGTTGGAACTAGAAGCACAAGCATTTCACTACACTTACATTAACATCTGTTGACCATGTGTATGTGACAAATACAATTTGATTTGATTTGATAATTATGGGTTATATATGATAGACATGGGTTATATATTACATATATGGGTTATATAGGATATATATATATATATATATATATGGGTTTTTATTTTATTTGTATTTTTATTTCACCTTTATTTAACCAGGTAGGCTAGTTGAGAACAAGTTCTCATTTACAACTGCGACCTGGCCAAGATAAAGCATAGCAGTGTGAACAGACAACACAGAGTTACACATGGAGTAAACAATAAACAAGTCAATAACACAGTAGAAAAAAAAGAAAAAAAAGAGAGTCTATATACATTGTGTGCAAAAGGCATGAGGAGGTAGGCAAATAATTACAATTTTGCAGATTAACACTGGAGTGATAAATGATCAGATGGTCATGTACAGGTAGAGATACTGGTGTGCAAAAGAGCAGAAAAGTAAATAAATATAAACAGTATGGGGATGAGGTAGGTAAATTGGGTGGGCTATTTACCGATAGACTATGTACAGTTTAGATAGGATAGATATGGTTAGATAGGATATTTGGGTTATACAGGATAGATATGGGTTAGATATGATAGTTATGGGTTATACAGGATAGATATGGGTTAGATATGATAGATATGGGTTAGATAGGATAGATATAGGTTAGATATGATAGATATGGGTTAGAAAGGATATATATGGTTTATATATGATATACATGGGTTAGATATGATATATATGGATTATATATGATAGATATGGTTAATATATGATATCTATATGGGTTAGATAGGATAGATGTGGGCTATATATGATAGATATCGGTTATATATGATATATATTGGTTTGATATGATAGATTGGGGTTTGATATTATAGATATGGGTTGGATATGATTGAAATGGGTTAGATAGGATAGAGATAAGATTATGTTTTATGGTAATATGATAAAGACTAGTTAGCTGTCTATATAAAAAACAATTCACATGATGGATCCAGTTTTGATTTAGCTGTGTTGATGGAGTCTGTTAGTTTTCAGTCAGTCAGTCTTCAGTCAGTCAGTCAGTCAGTCAGTCAGTCAGTCTTCAGTCAGTCAGTCAGTCAGTCAGTCAGTCAGTCATTCTTCAGTCATTCTTCAGTCAGGCTGGGTGGATTCTAACAGTCTATACATTTTCCTAACCAGCCTTTTCCCCAGGAGGTGTTTACTGTCACGTTGCGTTGGGTGTCTGCCTGGCAGGCAGCAGTATTTCTCCAGGCTGTCAATCTCCACACACACTAACCTGCCATGTTAGATTTGACCTCCACTGGGAGTGATTACTGCCTGGGCTGCGGAGGGAGAGACATCCTTCATCTCTGCTGTACAGATACTCTGTGGGGTTACCTGGAAGACACTTGAATACACCCAAACCACACACAAGTGTGTGCGCAAACACGGCATACTCTCTCTCTCTCTCTCTCTCTCTCTCTCTCTCTCTCTCTCCCCCCTCTCTCTCTCTCTCTCTCTCTCTCTCTCTCACACACACACACACACTGTGCAGTTTGTATTGAACTGCGTTAGAGTAGAGAGAGTGCCATTGGTTTTGGCTGGTGCCATTGGCAGTCATTGTGATCCAGTATGTATGTGGGAGGCGTCTGAGAGGCCTGTTAATTAATGCTGTTATATGATAACACTCTACCCTGGGATTTGGGCAAACTACAAGCTTTTAGCTTCTCTTATACTTCATGTTTATGGACTATAGGCATTTTTTACGAATGTATTTACATTGAAGAATTAGTTGTCTTTCTGGCAAGGAGTTCAGAATTTCAAACAGTTTACAACTATTCCCATATAACTACTTCTTTATCTCAAAACGCAGGATCCTAGCGATGTGGATCCTAGCGATGTGGATCCTAGCGATGTGGATCCTAGCGATGTGGATCCTTGCGATGTGGATCCTAGCGCTGTGGATCCTAGCGATGTGAGGAGACTTACTGGAGTTCTAACTCTGGTGAGGAGTTTTACGAGGAGCTGTACTGTAATCCTCTGGTCTAGAGTATCACCTTAGACATTCACCAGCATGGGGCAAGTCCCTTTACCTCTCACAGTCACAACACACTGTCTTCAGGCTGTCTCTGACTTAGTCATATTGACATATTTCACTTGTAGCTAGGGGGGAAAGGTATGGTACTGATGCCTTTTAAGCTGAGAGAGGAGTGACTCAGGCCTCCTAGATCAGACAGTCAGACAGTGTGTGTTTGTCACTATTGGACTGATCATACTGCTTGCCTTAAGCCCCACTCTGAGGATTATGACTACACAAGTCAAGCTTCCTACCAGTGATTCATCATACAGTATGTGTTTGGTGGTTAAATTCCAGGATATTACTTTCTATTTGAATATTGAGGAGGTTAAGTCACTATGACCAGGGCTCACTAGTTAAATAGATATACATCGCAATGTGACTTCTCTGGTTAAATAAAGAATAAAGGATAAATACCCCTCCCATCCCCAGTATTTCACACTGTTATATTGTTTTTTTGTTTCTATTCCATGATGGGCGCTTGTAATGTACTCAGTTTCATTTATTGCATAACTGCCTTACTGTCAAAATATTACAGATGTCTGGAAGATTTAGCGTTCCTTTTGGGGGGAAAAATAGAAGAACAAGCATTTTTATTGTTGTTTCCTATAGCAGTGTCAGCTTCTCCATTACAGAAGAACCAGTGCCTCTGTCTAGTACCCCCCGGAGATCTGATCTGCATAGCCATGTTCTACCAGGGGAGTGGTCCGCTCATGACGCTGTTAGCAACCAACTGATCTGTCAGCCATAAATGTACTAGCTTATTCCATCATCATTGATGGAGGGGTTGGGGTTGGCAGTAACACAGCCGTATAACTCACCCAGGTACAGGCCTGTGTTCTGTTTAGCCCTTGATAGAAACTCAGCACTGCCTCCCTTCCCTGCCTATTTCTGGCTATGAAAATTATAATATGGAACAAAGATTAGAATGGAATTATCGTGGCCCGGGAGGCATTTACCCACCCCGCTACGGCAGACGGTCAGCGGTTTAGCTAGCTGGTAGGGGAAGGAGGGGAAAAACCCCTTGGCCCTCAAGAGTAATGGTAATACATTAGGTTGTGAGCACGGCTGCTATTCTAGCTGTACATTATGTATGTTCCATTTATACTACCTCAGCGCTGACGGATAGGTCATTACTCCCCGCGCCGATGAACACTTATCAGGGCCCACCGCTGTTTATGGCAACGATCAAGAGCACCTGTCAGTCAAGGTCATCGCTTTGTGTGTCCTCTTTAATAGGTCCCTCTTCACAATTGTTGAACTTTGCATGGAGGCCGCCCTCTATGTGTGTGTGTGTGTGTGTGTGTGTGGGAGGGGGGGGGGGGTTCAGGCCGGCTGCTTTATGTGAAGAAGGTGCTGCCTGGGTCTTTAATATCCTATCCAGGGAGAGTCCCTTCACCATTACTGTACTTACCACTGTGTATGATCAACTGAGATATCCCATGGAATAACTCATATGTAGGGTTAGATAGAGAATGATGTCTTGAGTGGTCTGTGGAGCTTATGGGTAGTGCGTGTTGGCTCACAGGATGATGTGAATTGGGATTGCAATGTGTGTGTACGAGTATGAAGGCATGCGGTATGTGTGTGCATACATATGTGCATGTGTATGAAATGTAGTGTGTGTGCATGTTTTTATGGATGTGTCTTTCCATGTGTGCGTGTGTGCGTGTGTGCGTGTGTGTGTGTGTGTGTGTGTGCGCGTGCGTGCGTGTGTATGATAAGTTCAGCTGACAGGATCCTCAAAGCCTTTTCGTCACTGCAGGGCCAATGCTAATGCATGGCTGGTTCTGTTATACCAGCTAGCTAGCGCTGCATGCTGAAATCACAAGTGGCCCACAGTGCAGCTAAGTCAGCCTTCGGCCCTGGGACAAACATTGTGGGATTCTTATAGCCAAGAGTCACTAACATTTGTCGTAGTGACTCTGCTGAATCTCATAGCAGTGTTTTGGATTGAAACACCTTAATTTACTTATCCAGACTGCTTAGGTAATACGGAATAATCTTGTCTATTCTGACCATAGTAACGCTTGAGTCTGTTTCAATCTCTCTGCCAAGTTGTGTCTGTGTAGGAAGAGGAAGGATGGTCTTCTGACATGTTATTGCCATGTCAAGAGGATTCAATATCACATAACCAGTTTGACATGTATCTGTGAGGACCAGCATGGCTCCTGATGAATCAGGATCCTACATGATAGAGGTAAATGTGTTGCCAAGGTGTTGCACCATGTGCCAAAAAGCGGATTCAAAATGTTGCAAGTAAAACAAGGTCTATTCGACGAGCGTTGTTGCATGAATGACAAACTGCATATTTTAAAAGTCACGAACACATGATGAGAAATAAGTCCTACACAGCATTCCACCACCCTGTATTTTGACTGAAGTGTATTGATAATTTTGTACTCCTATAAAATTGAAATCCTCTACTGTGGCTTGATCATACTAACTGATTAAGAAGGACAAGATGATTCACTGTCCTCATTTTTCTCTCAGTCACTCAGCAACATTATTTACAACCAGCCTCTCTCTCCTCTCAACCCTCTGAAATCCCTCTAACTTCCAGTCATAATCTGAGCTGTAAAAATGAACAGTTCCTTTTCTTCCCTTTGACACAATGCTGACAGGAGTCACTTTGATATACTTTAGGAGTATGAATTTTCCATCGCTTCTGCTTTTTTCCAACCCGAGGGTCCATCTCTGCAGACATTGGGAGCTGTCATTCTGCGACACCCCGTGACGTGGCTGACACTCAGCCATTATGACAAGTGCTGGACAGCAGGCACTGTTCTAGGCAGTCTGGCTGTATATCTTCAGGTAAAGTGCCCAAACATGTAAACGGATAATCTATAAATGTGTCCCTACTGTAGACGTTTTTTTCTCAGATCCAGATCAAATTTGAAAAAAAGAGAAAAAAGAGAAAACGATGCATAATCTTTTAGTCTTGGATAGTGAAATTTGATCATTTTGCAGTCGTTCTAACATTACTAAAAATATATCACCATTATCTTTTTTCTACAACAATATAATGTGATATAGCTGGTTGATAATGATTTACATGGTAGAAATATTATTTTTAACAGTCTGGACCAGACGCCATTTATTATATACTGACTCTGACCACCGCTGGGCTGCCAGTGCAGTAAAAACATGATTTCATGTGTTTTATATATATTTCAACACGATGAGGTAGGAGTAATACAGTGAAATTGTGAAAACGATAATAGTGGTCTGTTAGTGGTGGGATGGAGTTTTGGCCTGCCTGGTGGCATCATATTAGTTAATAGACCAATAAGAAAGCGAGGTCCAAACCTCTCTGCCAGTAACATGTTTTGTTTTCTTCTCCCCACTCCCAGACAGCCCTAACAAAATTCTTGCTTGAGAAATTGATCTTTGTTAAAAAGCTATTTTTGTTTCTTTCTGATGACTTTAACTGAGAACAATCACAGTAAGGTACTTAATTGTTAACCAGAAATGATTTGATATTTAGATTAAAAACAGCTGCAGTGGGTTTTTAACCACTAAACCATTTCCTTTTGGACGGTGAACCAGAGACAGCACAAAAATACACAACCACAAAAATCTCACAGCTCTCACTAACCGACCACATGCTACAGTAATGGCCCCCGATCAGGTACTACATACTACTCCTGCCTTGACTGACCTTCTCCTAAACCTTGTGTCTGTTACCAGTCCTCTATCCAGAAGTTCCAGGAGGGGTAGTGTGTATTGTGTGCATTGTGCGAGCCAGTGGGGTGTGTGTTCACTGAGCGTCGTGGATTAGACACCTTGGTCGAGCCTGTTGAGAGATCGTCACAGTATGCTGTTCACGCAATCTGCCTGTTACAGCTGATCTGACCAATGCCTATAGGCGCACAGAGACAGTAGACAGATTTAGATGTAGCTGTAGTTATTATGGTGTCAGTGACACATTGTTTTATTTGTCCTGGGCTGATTCAGGTGATAGTTCTGTATGTAGTCTGCCTCAATCTATCAATTCAAATAGTCATTTTTGTAGGTTAAGGTTCTGGGGTGTTTTAAGTGTTTGGTTTGACTGAGTTTCTGGGGTGTTCTCTATTTGTCCTGTGTCAGAGCTTAGGGCTAGAGTGAGCCAGGGTGTTTGTGGTGTCGATATGGGCAGCTGAGATGCTCTGATGCGTCTCAGATTGATATGTTGGTGGCCAGACCGCTGGTGTTTGCTGTAGCCTGCGTCCATAGCCTGGGATCTAAGTCCTGAATGCAGTTCACAGCTTACAAGGCCCCTCCTGTCACCACACACTCACCACTGCAGGGCCCCACACACACAGACACACGCACACACACACACACACACACACACACACACACACACACACACACACACACACACACACACACACACACACACACACACACACACACACACACACACACCACTCTGGGGGCAGTCTTACCACACACACATGTCACCACGCTCATCTGTCACCAAGGAAACCACCACAGGCTGCAGGCTTGGCACAAAGACATTCTCTGACTGAGGGTGCTGGGAGCCAGTCAAAATGTTAAGGATTTGAGATGCCAAATCGGACAAGTGTTGATTTGAGGAGAAAAGCTGTTGAAGCAACAGGAATAGACAGTTAGATAGATAATGATGTATTGTAGTAGCATGACATTGGCCTTCCTTCTTCATGGCTATCTATACACTGACTGAGTCAGTGAACAGATAAAAATAAGGAATATATAAATGTATTCCAGAAGGATAAAAGACAGATAGATAGGGTTGAATACCACATTCTTGGTCATGTAGATATTGAAACAGTTATCACATATTTGAATGGAAATAGTGTCCTTGCAGTCTAAATCCTGTGATGATCGTACTCTCACCCTCCAGAGGGTACATTATGCCCATCACTGTCTGGCTGTAGACATCTGCCTCTTTGTTGCTGCTGCTGTGATACAGAGATGGTCTATTTACTGGGTGTGGTCAAGACGTTTTGTTTACTTCGGACCAGGAGCTGTAAGTAAGCATTATTATCATTATTTTCCATCTGCATTCGCTCAAGAAACAGCTGTTGAAGTTTGAGCGCGATCCAAAGTGGCAGGGCCTGGAGTTGTTCTTGTTCATTCGGCAAACTTGGCTTTGACGCGATGGCTTCTGGCAGCGTTTTGTGCTGAATTCAACATCTGTGACAACCTTTAGCACCGCTCCCTCACTGTCCAGCTCTCTCTCTCTATCTCTCTCTCTATCTCTCTCTGTCTTTATTGCTCTCTCTCTCTGTCTCTCTGTCTCTCTCTCTCTCTCTCTCTCTCTCTCTCTATCTCTCTCTCTCTATCTCTCTCTCTCTGCCTCTCTGTCTCTCTGCCTCTCTCTCTCTCTCTCTGTCCCTCTCTCTCTCTCTGTCCCTCTCTCTCTCTCTCTATCTCTCTCTGTCTCTCTGCCTCTCTGTGTCTCTCTGCCTCTCTCTGTCTCTCTCTGTCTCTCTCTGTCTCTCTCTGCCTCTCTCTGTCTCTCTGCCTCTCTGTCTCTCTGTCTCTGTCTCTCTCTCTCTCTCTCTCTCTCTCTCTGTCTCTCTCTCTCTGTCTCTATCTCTCTGCATTTATTGCTCGCTCTCTCTCACTTTCACTCTCGTTCTCTCCCTCTCTCTTATCTTTCTATTTCTCACTCTCTCCTCTCATGCCTCCTCTATCTGAAATATGGAACTGAAGGGGAAAGTGAGAACCTCCTGGATTTGATGCCACTGGATCATTGTGGGCTGCCAGGCCCTATCTCCAACATTGTGCCAGTCAGCTGGTCCCAAGGTCGTTGGGTCACCTAAACATATGGACTCTCTGCCTTGTCCTTAAAGGTCATTGCCTAGCATCTGTTTAGACTAGAGAACCCTGATGATGACATCAACAGCAGCATGAGGGAAAATATCACTCCCATCACCTCGGCAGTGTGGACAGTTGCCTCGGCAATGCAAACCACAGTGTCAGACTCCTCAAATGGTCTTCATTTTAACACACTCATGTGAGATCTTGTTCTATTTAATGAGTTTTTGTTGATTGTGAATAGTTTAAGCTTGTTCTTTTAACTTATCGGCAAACCCCTTCACAATAACCTTGTTGGAGTCTGTTTTGTTCAGTTCGACAAACAACAACATTTATTTACCTTTGAAAATAACAAGCTAATTTGTCCCCTGCACCTGTTCCTGTCCCTTTCCGTCTGCTGCGGTTCTGTTACACAGTCAAGTTTGAACAGCAGTCTGTCACTGCTGTGATGTCAGAGGCTCTTAGGGGTCAGAACAGGAATTATTGAACACAGGGTGGGTGACAGGGGGAGATGCCGCTGGGAGCAAACAGATGTTGCAATCATAAAGAAATACACAAGCTCTGAATGAATTATGAGGAGGTGTGAGCAGGGGAGGGCACAGGAAGGGTCGAGCAACAGACGACTCACTATTCTTCTTCTCTGTGAATCACAGCGACACACAGAGGATTCCGATTCAAGCGAATCGTCTTGGAGGTGAGAGCCGGGTGAATTATCTCAACATTGTTGTGGTTCTGTGTTAGAATGCCTGATGAGACCTAGCCATTGTCCTTCAAGAAAACGTCTTGCCACTAGACAGCTGTTCTGAACATACTGCAGATCCATTATTTATATCCACTGGGGTCTCAGGACACTCCATGCAATGTCAATGTGTTTTAAAGCATTTACACCACCCAGCTTAGCGATGAAATCTGTAAAAAAGCAAAGAACCTGACAGAATCTCCTCAGAACATGGATTTAGCAGAAGTGCTTTGTTTCCCAGTAATTTTACATTGATCCTTGCTTGTAAAGAAGTCAAAGGCTGAGTCTGTTTGAACATTTTCCCCATGATGACTGATGGCTGTGCACATGGCTGTGCACCCTGAAAGAAGAAGAACATCAAACTAGCTCCAGGGTTGCTCCTGGATCATGACAGGATTATTAAATGTCCTAAATATCCTAAATGCTTCCAAATCTTTTGGCCCAGAACATGCTATAGTATTTATAACATTGTAAAATGTTGCATCAGTGTAGTTGTATGACCTACAGTATGGGACAATCTCTTTCTGTCAAGTTTGACAAATCAATGTACAGTCACACTCAAACTTTAATGGGCCTTCCAATCCACTCCCCATCTCACTCTGCTGGCCCGTTAGTCCCTTCATGTGTCTCTGTCTCTGTGAATACAGCAGAACAGTATAGAGAGTAGCAGTCTCTACATTGGATGGCGTGTTGCCAGACAAAGAGGGTGTCATCTAGACCTGCCTCTATGACTGCGCTGCAGTGTCAACAGCGCCAGGAGGAACTGAGCGAAGGCCAGAGGGGTGATGTAAGTATTGACACACTCCATGAAGTCACTTCCTCGTTGTCTCTGCCAGGGCCCAACTTCAGGGGACCACACAATGGGAGAAACATAGATTGTGAATTCTTGGCAGAGGGAGGAGAGACTCCATTAAAAGGCAAATGTGATTTTTTTTTATAAAGTAAAGACGTTGAAGTCTTGGCGATTGTCAGCAAGGGGTCAGCCTAAAGGGATGTGACATGGAAATGATTCTTCCTCTCTGCGCCTAATGTGGCTCGTCACTCTGAGGAAAAATCTGGAAGAATGACAAAAATGCTCGTCTAATTGACTAACAATTTATCCAGCCCCCCCTCTTACGACACAGAGCCTGTCAGAGAGATGTACTGTAAACGCCCAGAGATGTATTTGTCCACTGACACTGTTTATAGTAGAGGAGACAAGAGGGTCAATTATTTCGGAGTGTCTTTGTATTCATCCCAGCAGGGTCCTAAAGTAGAGACAGAAGACAATCAAATGGAAGTGATAACTAACTATTATTCCGTTTTTTTTTGTCTCCAACCAGGTCTGATTAACATCAGGCCACCCAGGTCTAACCACCATTGTCAGTGCCCTAGCTGTTTCTGTATCTCTTCCTATGAATGTCAGTGTGTGTGGTGTTTTGCGTTCCATCTTTTCAAACCTGTGTGAACCAGAGGACTCCCTGTGGAGTGACATTTTGGAGGAGAGACAAAGGAGAATGTCACACTTTAACCAGACCCCCTGACAAACATGGCTACACTACAAAAGTTCCTCTGTCTGGTTCTGGATGAAACACTTCTGCTGACACGATGAGACATTCAACAGGCCGGACAAAAGGTTAAGTCTGGAAAGATCAGATGACATTCAGTACAAAAGGTATTTTTGTCTAAAAATGTTCCTAGGCCTATACAGATTCCATTTATCCCCAATATCAATTACCTGAAATATAAACTGTTATATAAACTATTAAAAAAGGCTACCGTCATATCAGCAGCCACAGCCCTTCAGTCCCACTTCTTCCCAGCTGTGCTCTGTAAAATACAACTGTCCTCATGAGTGTGAAAAACTGATCATGATGACCATGTTGTAAACCTTCAGAGGTCAAC
Source organism: Oncorhynchus mykiss (assembly GCF_013265735.2). Taxonomy (NCBI): domain Eukaryota; kingdom Metazoa; phylum Chordata; class Actinopteri; order Salmoniformes; family Salmonidae; genus Oncorhynchus; species Oncorhynchus mykiss. The sequence continues at coordinate 15,032,364 of NC_048575.1, forward strand.
ATTGTAATCTTGGATTAGTCCTTGGATTATTCCATCCCCTCTGGAATGAACTATTACAGTGCTGTGGGGAGAGCATTAGGCCACTGTACCCTATTTGGCAGAAGTTCACTCTGTGAGAAAACACCACCCGCGCTCCATGTTTCCCATTACCTCAACCACCTAGAGATAAATGGGTGTTTCTCCTTTCTGCCATAAGGTTTTAGATCAGTGGATGTGTGTTGACCATCTGACTGCTGCTAATAATACTGTTTCAGAGCAAATAAAACAGACAGTTATAATGTGTTCTTTTCCCTGTCAGGCTCGGCCTGCGGTAGGCAGTAGATATCCCTGGCTGTGCTCTCTGTCCTGTGTTTATGGGCGGTAACAGAGAGGGGACAGTGGTCTGTGACAGGTTAACTCTGCTGTGTAAATTCCTTGGGCCGTGTATGATGTAGCCTGTGATCCGGCCATCGTTGATTAGATCTGAGCCAGTAAGTATCCTGTGATTAATCCAGAAGTTTTGTTCATGTAGCCTCCCCGAGTCACCTTCACAGCTGGGAGGCAAGGGGCCGCCTTGTTTACCACTCCTTGTCTGTCACCCCACCGGCTCATCTCCTCAGCCCCACCAAGCATGACATTTTATCTCACAAGCAGGCTGAACGTTAGCTGTGTTTGCATGCGTACGAGCATGTGCGCGTGCTTGTGTGTAGGGTTTTGTGAACCTAAAGATATATGTCGAGTCAAATGTGTTTTTGTATTGTTTGTTTTTAAACACTCTTTATCCACACCTTGAGAGTGTGTAGTAAGTAAACTTTATCCACACCTTGAGAGTGTACAGTAAGTAACCTTTATCCACACATTGAGAGTGTACAGTAAGTAACCTTTATCCACACCTTGAGAGTGTACAGTAAGTAACCTTTATCCACACCTTGAGAGTGTACAGTAAGTAACCTTTATCCACACATTGAGAGTGTACAGTAAGTAACCTTTAAACACACATTGAGAGTGTACAGTAAGTAACCTTTATCCACACATTGAGTGTACAGTAAGTAACCTTTATCCATACATTGAGAGTGTACAGTAAGTAACCTTTATCCACACATTGAGAGTGTACAGTAAGTAACCTTTATCCACACTGAGAGTGTACAGTAAGTAACCTTTATCCACACATTGAGAGTGTACAGTAAGTAACCTTTATCCACACATTGAGAGTGTACAGTAAGTAACCTTTATCCACACATTGAGAGTGTACAGTAAGTAACCTTTATCCACACATTGAGAGTGTACAGTAAGTAACCTTTATCCACACATTGAGAGTGTACAGTAAGTAACCTTTAAACACACATTGAGAGTGTACAGTAAGTAACCTTTATCCACACATTGAGAGTGTGCAGTAAGTAACCTTTATCCACACAATGAGAGTGTACAGTAAGTAACCTTTAAACACACATTGAGAGTGTACAGTAAGTAACCTTTATCCACACATTGAGAGTGTACAGTAAGTAACCTTTAAACACACATTGAGAGTCTACAGTAAGTAACCTTTATCCACACATTGAGAGTGTACAGTAAGTAACCTTTATCCACACATTGAGAGTGTACAGTAAATAACCTTTATCCACACATTGAGAGTGTACAGTAAGTAACCTTTATCCACACATTGAGAGTGTACAGTAAGTAACCTTTATCCACACATTGAGAGTGTACAGTAAGTAACCTTTATCCACACATTGAGAGTGTACAGTAAGTAACCTTTATCCACACAATGAGAGTGTACAGTAAGTAACCTTTAAACACACATTGAGAGTGTACAGTAAGTAACCTTTATCCACACATTGAGAGTGTACAGTAAGTAACCTTTAAACACACATTGAGAGTCTACAGTAAGTAACCTTTATCCACACATTGAGAGTGTACAGTAAGTAACCTTTATCCACACATTGAGAGTGTACAGTAAATAACCTTTATCCACACATTGAGAGTGTACAGTGAGTAACCTTTATCCACACATTGAGAGTGTACAGTAAGTAACCTTTATCCACACATTGAGAGTGTACAGTAAGTAACCTTTATCCACACATTGAGAATGTACAGTAAGTAACCTTTATCCACACATTGAGAGTGTACAGTAAGTAACCTTTAAACACACATTGAAAGTGTACAGTAAGTAACCTTTATCCACACATTGAGAGTGTACAGTAAGTAACCTTTATCCACACATTGAGAGTGTACAGTAAGTAACCATTATCCACACATTGAGAGTGTACAGTAAGTAACCTTTAAACACACATTGAGAGTGTACAGTAAGTAACCTTTATCCATATATTGAGAGTGTACAGTAAGTAACCTTTATCCACACATTGAGAGTGTACAGTAAGTAACCTTTAAACACACATTGAGAGTGTACAGTAAGTAACCTTTATCCACACATTGAGAGTGTACAGTAAGTAACCTTTATCCACACATTGAGAGTGTACAGTAAGTAACCTTTATCCACACAATGAGAGTGTACAGTAAGTAACCTTTAAACACACATTGAGAGTGTACAGTAAGTAACCTTTATCCACACATTGAGAGTGTACAGTAAGTAACCTTTAAACACACATTGAGAGTCTACAGTAAGTAACCTTTATCCACACATTGAGAGTGTACAGTAAGTAACCTTTATCCACACATTGAGAGTGTACAGTAAATAACCTTTATCCACACATTGAGAGTGTACAGTGAGTAACCTTTATCCACACATTGAGAGTGTACAGTAAGTAACCTTTATCCACACATTGAGAGTGTACAGTAAGTAACCTTTATCCACACATTGAGAATGTACAGTAAGTAACCTTTATCCACACATTGAGAGTGTACAGTAAGTAACCTTTAAACACACATTGAGAGTGTACAGTAAGTAACCTTTATCCACACATTGAGAGTGTACAGTAAGTAACCTTTATCCACACATTGAGAGTGTACAGTAAGTAACCATTATCCACACATTGAGAGTGTACAGTAAGTAACCTTTAAACACACATTGAGAGTGTACAGTAAGTAACCTTTATCCATATATTGAGAGTGTACAGTAAGTAACCTTTATCCACACATTGAGAGTGTACAGTAAGTAACCTTTAAACACACATTGAGAGTGTACAGTAAGTAACCTTTAAACACACATTGAGAGTGTACAGTAAGTAACCTTTATCCACACATTGAGTGTACAGTAAGTAACCTTTATCCACACATTGAGAGTGTACAGTAAGTAACCTTTATCCACACATTGAGAATGTACAGTAAGTAACCTTTAAACACACATTGAGAGTGTACAGTAAGTAACCTTTATCCACACATTGAGAGTGTACAGTAAGTAACCTTTAAACACACATTGAAACTGAGCTGGGCATGCAGTCAATATTGCTGAGTAATGTTTGTTGAAACCCAGATAACAATTCTAGGGAGAGAGAACATGTTTGTAATGTTACCCATAATGTTCCCATAATGTTACCCATAATGTTCCCATAATGTTACCCATAATGTTCCCATCATTTTGAGTGTCCAGTTTTCCATTAGTTAGGTGAACATTCCATCTATGTCAGCAAAAACCTTCTGAGAACCTTTTTAGAATGTTGTGGTGTTAAAGTTAGAAGGACATTCCCTTAATGTCAAACAGAACTTATCTAGAACATGGTTATAATGTTCTCAGAATATACAACATTAATGTTCTGGACAAGTTTCATGGAACCGTTGCAATAACATTCCTGTGCCCAGTTTTCTGAGGGTTAGGAGAATATTCCATCATTCACACACACGGAACATGGTTGCCATGTTCTCAGAATGTAAGATATTAACGTTCTAAACCTGTTTCATGGAACCGTTGCAAGAACATTCCTGTGTATTAGTTGTCACCTGATGGTCCCATAGAAACAGGGATTCATTTCATTTTTTGCTTTCACCAAGCCCATCAAGGCCCTGATTGGTGAACCGCTAATCCATTCACAGCTCTTTTTGTCTATTGAAAAGGTTAGGAATACTCACACACAGTGCTTTTAACACTCAATGTTTTAAATACACTGTACATATTTCACACACTTTGACTGCTTGTTCATGTATGCAGTAATAAGTATGTCCTCATCGGGGTTTTGAACTCACAACCTCTTGGTTCAAGACATTTAGATATTCCTGCTATGCCACTATGTCTGTGTCAGTCATCAATAAATTTGACTCTTTTCTCATCGTTGTTCTGATTTCATTATTTCAACAATTGAAGGGCTTTCTGTATAGTTGTGTAATGTTGGTATGGCATATTAACCGGTTTTAATGATACTCCTGAATCACTATGATCAAAAAATATTTTTACCAGAGCTGATAGTTACTTCAAAGTGCTATTGTTTATACCTATCAAGTTGTTTCAGATCTACACAGGTGCCGAGGGAGGAGGGGTTAGGGTTTATTCTGTACATGGCTAACTACACTGGCCCAATAAGCATACGCTCTACAGATATCCCTTATAAGGACAGTGGTTAGGGTGTTTGTCATTGGTGCTATATTCTGGATTTGAGACATGCTAGTGGAGTCATCCTACTCTCACATACTTAGCAATATATGTTAATATCATTGTTTGGCAACAGTTATGAGAAACCGATCTTATCTAATTAAAATGAGTTTCTCGTTGAACTATGGGAATCAGAGGAATTCTAGATAGCTGAGCATCCCTCTCCATACAGTCCTTTTAAAATCCACAACACAAATACCAAGTAGAACAAACGTGTCTCTGATAATGAATCACATCAGCTCTCATCATTGCATTTCAATCTGGAACATTCCTCATTTGTTGCCAAAACATGGTCCAGATGGTAGTGTTGGTTCTGGTAGAAACATGGTCCTGGTGGTAGTGTTGGTTCTGGTAGAAACATGGTCCTGGTGGTAGTGTTGGTTCTGGTAGAAACATGGTCCTGGTGGTAGAAACATGGTCCTGGTGGTAGTGTTGGTTCTGGTAGAAACATGGTCCTGGTGGTAGTGTTGGTTCTGGTAGAAACATGGTCCTGGTGGTAGTGTTGGTTCTGGTAGAAACATGGTCCTGGTGGTAGTGTTGGTTCTGGTAGAAACATGGTCCTGGTGGTAGAAACATGGTCCTGGTGGTAGTGTTGGTTCTGGTAGAAACATGGTCCTGGTGGTAGTGTTGGTTATGGTAGAAACATGATCCTGGTGGTAGTGTTGGTTCTGGTAGAAACATGGTCCTGGTGGTAGAAACATGGTCCTGGTGGTAGAAACATGGTCCTGGTGGTAGTGTTGGTTCTGGTAGAAACATGGTCCTGGTGGTAGAAACATGGTCCTGGTGGTAGTGTTGGTTCTGGTAGAAACATGATCCTGGTGGTAGAAACATGGTCCTGGTGGTAGAAACATGGTCCTGGTGGTAGAAACATGGTCCTGGTGGTAGAAACATGGTCCTGGTGGTAGAAACATGGTCCTGGTGGTAGTGTTGGTTCTGGTAGAAACATGGTCCTGGTGGTAGTGTTGGTTATGGTAGAAACATGGTCCTGGTGGTAGTGTTGGTTCTGGTAGAAACATGGTCCTGGTGGTAGAAACATGGTCCTGGTGGTAGAAACATGGTCCTGGTGGTAGAAACATGGTCCTGGTGGTAGTGTTGGTTCTGGTAGAAACATGGTCCTGGTGGTAGTGTTGGTTATGGTAGAAACATGGTCCTGGTGGTAGTGTTGGTTCTGGTAGAAACATGGTCCTGGTGGTAGAAACATGGTCCTGGTGGTAGTGTTGGTTATGGTAGAAACATGGTCCTGGTGGTAGTGTTGGTTCTGGTAGAAACATGATCCTGGTGGTAGAAACATGGTCCTGGTGGTAGAAACATGGTCCTGGTGGTAGAAACATGGTCCTGGTGGTAGTGTTGGTTCTGGTAGAAACATGGTCCTGGTGGTAGTGTTGGTTATGGTAGAAACATGGTCCTGGTGGTAGAAACATGGTCCTGGTGGTAGTGTTGGTTCTGGTAGAAACATGGTCCTGGTGGTAGTGTTGGTTATGGTAGAAACATGGTCCTGGTGGTAGTGTTGGTTCTGGTAGAAACATGGTCCTGGTGGTAGAAACATTGTCCTGGTGGTAGTGTTGGTTCTGGTAGAAACATGGTCCTGGTGGTAGTGTTGGTTCTGGTAGAAACATGGTCCTGGTGGTAGTGTTGGTTCTAGTAGAAACATACCCACAACATGGTTGCCATATTCTCAGAAAATCAAAAATGTGTGTATTTAGAGTAGCATTTCTGTACATGCCATTTAAAGCAACGATGATGCCAATTATAGCAAAATCATACACAATACAGGGTTCCATCTCCAAACTGCAACAGAATCACTTGGGACACATCACAGAAATCACAATACGTTAAAGGAGCAATCTGCAGTTGCTGCATCCATTTTTGAACCTTTAAATGAATGATATACATGGTATGTAGTGTGGATTTCAAGAAGACGATGGAGAGATGCTCAGCTATAAGAATGATTATATACTGATAATTTATGAGAGGTAGTGAATGTGGTCGTAATCCATGCTCAAGGGGTAATCCTACGGGTTTCCATCTTTCGTTGAGAAACTAATCTTAATTAGATCAGATAAGGGTGCTGTAACATTTGCCAAATAATGACATTAACATATATTGCTAAGAATGTGAAAGTACGGTGACTCCCCCAGTGGGTCCCAAACCCAGGCTACCAGCCCCAATGGGTGATTTTATTTTGCCCCCCATGTTTTTTTGAGCCCCCCCCCCCCCCCCCAAAAAAAAAAAAACAATTTCTAAAATCTAAGTAATAGACTGTAAATTTACCAGGAAAATGAGCTAAAAAGTGATTTTAATTTAGGAAATCTGTTCCCAAGTATTCCCACAATTAAATAGAGAGGTATATGTGATGTTATCAAGGTTTGAATTGATTTAGTTGTTGTCAAATACTGTGTCTGTTTGGGAAAATCTGTTTTTAACATCTGGAGAACCTGCAATCAATCACTGGAGAATAAACTAGATGAGCTCCTTTCAGGACTATCCTATCAATGGGACATTAAAACCTGTAATATCCTACGTTTCACCGAGACGTGGCTGAACAAGGACATGGATCATGTACAGTTAGCTGGGTTTTGAGTGCATGGGCTGCACCCAGGGGGTGGTGTACGTAGGATGACCACATTTAAAATATCCAAATGCGGGTCAACAGGATGATTTTGCGGGACATTATAATTTACATGAATAAAGAGATCTGCCTAGTGTGCCCGCCCCAGAACTACCCCCTGGAGTCCACTGCACCGACCAAGCGATTGAAGCGCAGCCCATTCTTGATGCAGAAAGGAGAGACCGCATGTGTGGTGGCTGTTTTATGAACATTTTGGAATATTTGGCCAAGAAAACATTTCTGGTTGGTCTCAGGGAATGTAAAACAGTAAGGATGGGAGCCTTTTGTTCAAATGGAATTGACTGAAGTAGCAGAACGTTTTTTGAATGAGCAACTAGTGAGCATGGAGAGCCTCACAAGTTTGTTGAAATTAGTTTATATATTTCGGTCTAATACTGTACGTCTATTTAAGTACTTTTGTAGCTCTTCATCAGAAGCACGCTTTTGGTAAGTAGTTAGGAGGCCTAACCATCCTCTCCAAGGTTAGCTGAAATTTCTCCTGAAAGGATTTGAGAAAGGATTTGAGAAATATGATTGGTTGAGGATAGGCCCATGGCATTTCTTGCACTGTGCATGATATCTCAACAACGATTGGAGGTGTTTAACATCACCAGTAGGCTACCACATACTTATGATATATTTTCATAAGCACAACCTGACTGCAAGAGACAAGTTGGAATGTCTGACTGAAATACGGGACAAATCAACCTTTAAAAAAAAGGGGTGGAGTTGGAATTTGTTGATAAAATGTCAGACATTTAAACAGGTCAACATTCTGGCCGATTACCAGGACGCGTACTCAGAGCATGTGCTGACCAGCTGGCAAGTGTCTTCAATTACATTTTCAGCCACACAGTCTCTAATATCTACATCTTTCAAGTAGACCACCATAGTCCCTCTACCCAAGAACGCCAAGGTAACCTTCTTAAATGACTACCGCCCCCTAGAACACACATCTGTAGCCATGAAATGCTGTGAAAGGCTGGTCATGGCTCACATCAACACCATCATCCCAGACACCCTGGACCCACTCCAATTCACATACCACCACAACATATCCACAGATGAGGCAATCTCTATTGCACGCCACACTGCCCTTTCACACCTGTACAAAAGCAACACCTATGTGAGAATGCTGTTCATGAGACTACGTACAGGTCAGCGTTCTACACCATAGTGCCCTCCAAGCTCATCACTAAGCTAAAGACCCTGGGACTAAACATATCCCTCTGCAACTGGATCCTGGACTTCCTGACTGGCCGCCCCCAGGAGGGGAGTGTAGGCAAAAACACATCTGCCACGCTGACCCTCAACACGGGGGCCCCTTAGGGCTGTGTGCTTAGTCCCCTCTTTTACTCCCTGCTCCCCCACGACTGCTTGGCCAAGCACAACTCCAACACCATCATTAGATTTACCGACGACACAACAGTATGCCTGACCACCAACGATGATGAGAGGAGGCGGTCAGAGACCTGGCAGTGTGGTGCCAGGACAACAACATCTCCCTCAACGTGAGCAAGACAAAGGAGCTGATTGTAGACTACAGGAAAAGGAGGGCAAAGCACGCCCCATTTACATCAAAGGGGCTGTAGTGGAGTGGGTTGATAGCCTCAAGTGCCTTGGTGTCCACATCAATATTGACCTATAATGGTCCAAACACACCAGCACAGTTGTGAAGAGGGAACGACAAAACCTATTCCCACTCAGGAGGCTGAAAAGATTTGGCATGGGACCTTAGATCCTCAAACAGTTCTACAGCTGCACCGCTTGGTATGGCAACTGCAAGGCGCTACAGAGGGTAATGTGTACCATCCGGGACCTCTATACCAGGCGGTGTCAGAGGAAGGCCCTAACGATGGTCAAAGACTCCAGCCACCCAAGTCATAGATTGTTCTCTCTGCTACAGCATGGGAAGTGGTACCGGAGCGCCAAGTCTGGGACTAAAAGTCTCCTTAACAGCTTCTACCTCCAAGCCATAAGACTGCTAAACAGTGAATCAAATGGCTAGCTGGACTATTTCTATTGACCCCATCATTTTATTATGATTTATTATGATGTTTTGCACTGACTCTCAAGCACAGGTGCAATGTACACTCATTGGACTCTAACCACACACTCACGTATATTACACTGACACTCCAACACACACACACACACACACACACACACACACACACACACACACACACACACACACACACACACACACACACACACACACACACACACACACACACACACACACACACACACATTCCTTCATTCTTGCCACATACACTACTGCTGCTCTCTGTTTATTATCTATGCATAGTCACTTTATCCCGTCCATACCCCTGCACATTGACTCGGTACCGGTACCCCTTGTATATAGCCTCGTCATTGTTGTTTTATTGTGTTACTATTTTTAGTTTAGTTTATTTAGCACATTTTTCTTACTTACATTTGAAAAATTGTGCATCGTTGGTTAAGGGTTCATAAGTAAGCATTTCATGGTAAGGTCGCATGAGACAAATAACATTTTATTTGATTTTTGCTCTGTAAAATTGTTTAACTATGTTCCAGCCCCAGATCATCCACTCAAGGGGAGATTGGCTTGGCAACAAGATGTGATGTGTAGTTATTATTATTTTTTAATGCAAATCTTCTTGGAACATTCCCATGAAATGTCTAGAACATTAATATTGTGTGTTCTGAGAACATGGCAACCATGTTCAGTGTGTGTCTGGTGGGAAGTTGATGGAATATTCTCCTAACCCACAGAAGACTGGACACAGAAATGCTCTTTCAAAGTTCTCTATTTCACGTGTCCTCCATAACATTAGTTTCTTATGCTGTGAGAACATGGCAATCGTGTGCTGTGTATTTTTCGAGGGACGTTGACGGAATATTATCCTAACCCACACAAAACTGGACACGTTCATGTTCTTGCATTGTTCCCATGAAACGTGTCTAGAACATTAATTTCTTAAGTTCTGAGAACATGGTAACCACATTCTGGGTACGTGCTATTTGACAGGAAAGGAATGGTCTCTTGGAAACATTCTTTGCACTTCCTGGGAAGATAATGACCTAATGAGACTCTTAAGGGAATGTTCTCTAAAGTTGTGGGAACGCTTGTTGTTAGCTGGGAAGATGCCTTTAAATTTTTCTTCATGATGTAAAATCCTCCTTACAGGGATAGGAAGAGTTATTGAAAACAGTGTTTTACTGGAACATTACATGGCTGCAACATGTTATAGATGAACCACAACACTTAGTTAACACCATAATGGTTCATTCGGCTAATGAATAGACTGAACTAATTACAGTATCCAGAGTGTATCCATGTAACGCCAGGGAGGAAATGAAGTGTTTAAACAGAGCTTGTCGAACTGCAACTGAATCTAATTAACAACCCTTCCTTTATGCAGCCACCAGAACACTGTCTCCAAGTGGCATCTTTGAATAGGACATCTCCCTGTGTAAAAACTCCTGTCTCATTTCGACATCTCTCCAGCTAGCTCCGGTAAATACCTCTATCTTATCTCAAGCACTGTCACTTCAGTCCGTCTTTGTTTCGCAATTACTCATTTCCAAAACCAGTTCACTTGGAAAACACACTTGGATGACCCTGGATTGTCAACACAGGACTCGTACCCGGAACGTGATCTCACTGATTGCCGTCCCCCGTTCTCAATGACGACCGTGTGATTGTCATTCTAAGATGGTGTAACATCCACGGACATCCATGTCATCTTAATAAAGACACTAAAGCGCACATCAGCCCTCCAACATAGAACAGAGTCCTGACCTGTCTGGGAATATAGACCTCTAATTGCTTCTGTGTGGTGGTGCAACAGAATCCTTTCCCTCTCCACACGTCATATCAGCCCAACTGTACTGGTCGTCACTGTCAATAGGCCTGAGAAATGTACTTAACAAGCTCCCGATTACATAAATCTAGCCTGTCTATATCGCACAGGAGCCACCTCTCTGAGAAACTTTTACGGAGACTTTTATATTTGAATTCCAAGGCAAGATTATATTGGATGGATGGAGAGAAGTTGAAAAAAAAACACTACACTTTGCTAATTCTGTCATTGTCAATATCAGACGCCGGCCGTGAAGAGAGGGAGGGATCGGATTAAGTTTCTGGGCTCTGTGTAAGGGGGCGTCAGTGGCTTTGACAGGCCCAGTGAAATATGTTCGCCTCTACCTTTTTCATTACTAGGAGCAGGGACCCAAAATGCAAATGTGGATGTCTCCCTCCAGGGAGCTCATTAGAAATGTGACACATCCAACAACCGCTTCAAAACACCCGACAAGATAGTCCAATACCACCATATCAATATTGTTTCTTCAAATTCAAATTTCACTTTTCTGTAGTCTTTGTGGTTGCCCTTCATATTTTTTAAACTTGATCTCTGACATTTAGGGCTTCAATACTTAAATGGGTGTCAATGTATATATTTCTACGTTGGGTTATTGTTGCTTTGTGTTTTGCATCTCACGTCTCTCTCGTGTTATTGCTCAGATGACCTCAGCTTTCACTCTAATCACTCTCATCATGACTATTGTTCAAGATGTCTGGAAGCCACATTACCAGAAGACAAAGACCAGACCATCCACGGTCTATTTTCAGTCTGTGTGAGAAGGAGATGACAGGTAAACTGAATCTGTCGTCGTGGCTGTCTTACGGGATGATGCATTGACTTAATGGGGGCTAGACTGGAAAGCCCTGATGAGGGGGCTTAGAAGGGGAGTGGGCGGGGGGTTAAATGACATGGTTTTATAGCCTATCACCATAGTTATATCCGCATGGTAATTTCGGCCATCTCTTTCTGCATCATAAGGCCGGTGGGATGGTTGGTCTTAAGCTCGGTTAAACAAACATCTCTCTGACGGTACCTGGCACATGTGTCATATCACAGCCAACCAGCTGACAGACAGACACGTTCACTGAGGCTCTGGCCAGACCAGTATATCAGCTCTGGGGTTGACAGTGGGACTGGATATGGAACGGTGTGGAGGCTAGAGGGCAGACTTGATTGTGACTTTATGCTGTATAGAGGCAAGAGAGCACATTCATTTTCATTTCAATCCAGTTGAATTGGACATAGAATTAGAATTTTCTTATTTAGTTAGCTGGAATTCAACATTGAAACGGCATAGACAAACGGCATAGACAATACGTCTGTCTCTACATGAAATGTTTAACAGCAGTCTACAGTCAACAATCCATTATAAGGCATTCATTCTTCTTGACTATTTACCAGAGTTTGTTTCAAACCCAACTCATTACTTGTGATAGATTAGTTAATTACAATGAGGTGTTGTTTATCATTGATTCTAATAATAAATAGGCCTCATCAGTAAGTGAATGGGACGTACCTATCAGGAAGACTCATTCTCTAATAACTGTCATCAGATTAATGAATAAAAACCTCACTAATGTTGCTTCACTCAATTATTATTGTCTCTCTCTCTGTTTCTCTCTCTGTCTCTCTCTCACTCTCTCTCGCTCTCCCCCCCTCTCTCTCTCTTTCTCTCTCTCTCTCTCTCTCTCTCTCTCTCTCGCTCTCTCGCTCTCCCCCCCTCTCTCTCTCTTTCTATCTTTCTCTCTCTCTCTCTCTCTCTCTCTCTCTCTCTCTCTCTCTCTCTCTCTCTCTCGCTCTCTCGCTTCCCCCCTCTCTCTCTTTCGCCCTCTCTCTCCCTCTCTCTCTCTCCCCTTTAAATATTCTCTCTTATCAAGCATCACTTGTGGCAGGGCCTGGTAGTACTGGTATTGTGTATTGTCACACCATTACTCTTTGTCATCTCTGCCACTGCTACTGTAATGTTTGTTTGGTCGCTGTTTCCATAAAGACACAAACAACTGAAACAAATTCAATAGAGTATGTCATTAGAACTACAGCTACTTTAACAGTAACCAGAGTCCTTATGTTCCTCCTGCTAACCACAACGCCATCAGAAAGTGGTTGATTCATCACATCCCGCCTGGGAGGGAATCACAGACCACCTCAGTTCACCCTACACACCGCTAGGCTAAGAGACGGGTGAATTAACGAGAGAGAGAGAGAGAGAGAGAGAGAGAGAGAGAAACAGTGACAGTAAGATAGAGAGTGAGGGGGAGAGAGAGAGGGGAGGGATAACTTATCATCCATTAAAATATACAACCCCCGTTACTCCTGGAAGCGCTTATCGTAACACAAGACAAGGGGCCATGTGACCTTCAGACATTAAACAGTCCTGTTAATTGACTAATAATAAAATATTTTTATTGTGTAAAAAAAACCTTTAGGATAATTGAATTCTCCTTTTTGCTGAGGTTGTAAAACATGACTGTTAATGGTACTAATGAGAAAGAGTATAAGATGGGAGCTCTCCGTGATTGCTCCCTCCCCCTCCCTCATCTCTCCATCCCTCTCTCCATTCCTCCTCCCCCACTTTCCTCCCTGCAAACTTTACATTTAAACCACTCTCATTAGTGGTGAAATTACAGCGCTGAAGCCGATTGGTTCTCATTAGCGCCCACTGATCCTTGGCAGGGCCCATGTCCTAACATCCTTTAATTAGCTCTCTGGAAATCTAATCAATGTAATAACTCGGATTAATATCCTCTTTTACATGTATTTTCTGTCCCTCTTTCATTCCTCTGTGTTCTTGGCCCCTTGGAATATTTGTGGTTAGGCGACATCAGGGGTGTGTTAGAACTGGCCCTGGAAGGCTTCAGTGTCTTCTGGGATCTGGTCCAGTTTAATCAGGATGTGATCAAATAACATTTTATTTGCCACATGCTTCATAGACAACAGGGCCTGGTTTCCCAAAAGCATCTAAAGTCTAAGTTCGTCATTAAACAATGCTTTAAGAAGTTAAGAAAACTAAGTGTAAGTAAAAAAGTAAAAAATTGAAAATTAAAATAAAAGTTACAAATAATTAAAAGGCAGCAAGCAGTAAGATAACAATAGTGAGACTATATACAGGGGGTACGGTACAGAGGCAATGTGCAGAGGCACCGGTTAGTCGAGGTTATTGAGGTAATGTGTAGAGTTTGACTATGCATAGATAATAAACAGAGAGTAGCAGCATTGTAAAAGCGGTGTCAGAGTAGCCAATTGATTAGCTGTTCAGGACTCTTATTGCTTGGGGGTAGCTGAAGCTGTTTCGTTACTGCTTGCCATGTGGTAGCAGAGAGAACAGTCTATGACTATGGTGGCAGGTGTCTTTAACAATTGTTGGGGCCTTCCTCAGACACCACCTGTTGTAGAGGTCCTTATATAAAAGGAGTAGAAAATAACATGGCTATACAGTATACAGGGAGAAGAAAATAACATGGCTATATACAGGGAGTATAAAATAACATGGCTATATACAGGGAGTATAAAATAACATGGTTGTATACCGGGAGTAGAAAATAACAAGGCTATATACAGGGAGTAGAAAATAACATGGTTGTATACAGGGAGTAGAAAATAACATGGTTGTATACAGGGAGTAGAAAATAACATGGTTGTATACAGGGAGTAGAAAATAACATGGTTGTATACAGGGAGTAGAAAATAACATGGTTGTATACAGGGAGTAGAAAATAACATGGTTGTATACAGGGAGTAGAAAATAACATGGCTATATACAGGGAGTGTAAAATAACATGGCTATATACAGGGAGTATAAAATAACATGGCTATATACAGGGAGTAGAAAATAACATGGCTGTATAGGGAGTAGAAAATAACATGGCAATATACAGGGAGTATAAAATAACATGGTTGTATACAGGGAGTATAAAATAACATGGTTGTATACAGGGAGTAGAAAATAACATGGCTATATACAGGGAGTAGAAAATAACATGGTTGTATACAGGGAGTAGAAAATAACATGGCTATATACAGGGAGAAGAAAATAACATGGCTATATACAGGGAGTATAAAATAACATGGCTATATACAGGGAGTATAAAATAACATGGCTATATACAGGGAGTAGAAAATAACATGGCTGTATAGGGAGTAGAAAATAACATGGCAATATACAGGGAGTATAAAATAACATGGTTGTATACAGGGAGTATAAAATAACATGGTTGTATACAGGGAGTAGAAAATAACATGGCTATATACAGGGAGTAGAAAATAACATGGTTGTATACAGGGAGTAGAAAATAACATGGCTATATACAGGGAGTATAAAATAACATGGCTATATACAGGGAGTAGAAAATAACATGGCTATATACAGGGAGTATAAAATAACATGGCTATATACAGGGAGTATAAAATAACATGGCTATATACAGGGAGTAGAAAATAACATGGCTATATACAGGGAGTATAAAATAACATGGCTATATACAGGGAGTAGAAAATAACATGGTTGTATACAGGGAGTAGAAAATAACATGGCTATATACAGGGAGTAGAAAAGAACATGGTTGTATACAGGGAGTAGAAAATAACATGGTTGTATACAGGGAGTATAAAATAACATGGCTATATACAGGGAGTAGAAAATAACATGGCTATATACAGGGAGTAGAAAATAACATGGCTATATACAGGGAGTATAAAATAACATGGTTGTATACAGGGAGTAGAAAATAACATGGTTGTATACAGGGAGTAGAAAATAACATGGCTATATACAGGGAGTAGAAAATAACATGGTTGTATATAGAGGAGTAGAAAATAACATGGCTGTATACAGGGAGTAGAAAATAACATGGTTATATATAGTGGAGTAGAAAATAACATGGCTGTATACAGGGAGTAGAAAATAACATGGCTATATACAGGGAGTAGAAAATAACATGGTTGTATACAGGGAGTATAAAATAACATGGTTGTATACAGGGAGTAGAAAATAACATGGTTGTATACAGGGAGTAGAAAATAACATGGTTGTATACAGGGAGTAGAAAATAACATGATTGTATACAGGGAGTAGAAAATAACATGGTTGTATACAGGGAGTAGAAAATAACATGGCTGTATACAGGGAGTAGAAAATAACATGGTTGTATACAGGGAGTAGAAAATAACATGGCAATATACAGGGAGTAGAAAATAACATGGTTGTATACAGGGAGTAGAAAATAACATGGTTGTATACAGGGAGTAGAAAATAACATGGTTATATACAGGGAGTAGAAAATAACATGGCAATATACAGGGAGTAGAAAATAACATGGCTGTATACAGGGAGTAGAAAATAACATGGCTATATCCAGGGAGTAGAAAATAACATGGCTATATATAGGGAGTAGAAAATAACATGGCTATATACAGGGAGTAGAAAATAACATGGCTATATATAGGGAGTAGAAAATAACATGGCTATATATAGGGAGTAGAAAATAACATGGCTAAATACAGGGAGTAGAAAATAACATGGCTATATACAGGGAGTAGAAAATAACATGGCTATATATAGAGGAGTAGAAAATAACATGGCTATATATAGAGGAGTAGAAAATAACATGGCTATATATAGAGGAGTAGGAAATAACATGGCTATATACAAGGAGTAGAAAATAACATGGCTATATATAGGGAGTAGAAAATAACATCCCTATACAGTATATAGGGAGTCAAAAATAACATGGCTATATACAGGGAGTAGAAAATAACATGGCTATATACAGGGAGTATAAAATAACATGGCTATATACAGGGAGTAGAAAATAACATGGTTGTATACAGGGAGTAGAAAATAACATGGCTATATACAGGGAGTAGAAAAGAACATGGTTGTATACAGGGAGTAGAAAATAACATGGTTGTATACAGGGAGTATAAAATAACATGGCTATATACAGGGAGTAGAAAATAACATGGCTATATACAGGGAGTATAAAATAACATGGTTGTATACAGGGAGTAGAAAATAACATGGTTGTATACAGGGAGTAGAAAATAACATGGCTATATACAGGGAGTAGAAAATAACATGGTTGTATATAGAGGAGTAGAAAATAACATGGCTGTATACAGGGAGTAGAAAATAACATGGTTATATATAGTGGAGTAGAAAATAACATGGCTGTATACAGGGAGTAGAAAATAACATGGCTATATACAGGGAGTAGAAAATAACATGGTTGTATACAGGGAGTATAAAATAACATGGTTGTATACAGGGAGTAGAAAATAACATGGTTGTATACAGGGAGTAGAAAATAACATGGTTGTATACAGGGAGTAGAAAATAACATGGTTGTATACAGGGAGTAGAAAATAACATGGTTGTATACAGGGAGTAGAAAATAACATGGTTGTATACAGGGAGTAGAAAATAACATGGCTGTATACAGGGAGTAGAAAATAACATGGTTGTATACAGGGAGTAGAAAATAACATGGCAATATACAGGGAGTAGAAAATAACATGGTTGTATACAGGGAGTAGAAAATAACATGGTTGTATACAGGGAGTAGAAAATAACATGGTTATATACAGGGAGTAGAAAATAACATGGCAATATACAGGGAGTAGAAAATAACATGGCTGTATACAGGGAGTAGAAAATAACATGGCTATATCCAGGGAGTAGAAAATAACATGGCTATATATAGGGAGTAGAAAATAACATGGCTATATACAGGGAGTAGAAAATAACATGGCTATATATAGGGAGTAGAAAATAACATGGCTATATATAGGGAGTAGAAAATAACATGGCTATATATAGGGAGTAGAAAATAACATGGCTAAATACAGGGAGTAGAAAATAACATGGCTATATACAGGGAGTAGAAAATAACATGGCTATATATAGAGGAGTAGAAAATAACATGGCTATATATAGAGGAGTAGAAAATAACATGGCTATATATAGAGGAGTAGGAAATAACATGGCTATATACAAGGAGTAGAAAATAACATGGCTATATATAGGGAGTAGAAAATAACATCCCTATACAGTATATAGGGAGTCAAAAATAACATGATACCCCATAAAGCAAAAACTGTTTTTTAAATGTTTTTTGTGTGTAAATGTATTAAAAGTAAAAAACTGAAATTTCACATTTATATAGGTTTTCAGACCCTTTACTCAGTACTTGTGTTAATGCACCTTTGGTAGCGATTACAGCCTTGAGTCTTATTGGGTATGACACTACAAGTTAGGCACACATGTATTTGGGGAGTTTCTCCCATTCTTCTCTGCAGATCCTCTCAAGCTCTGTCAGGTTCGATGGGGAGGGTCGCTGCACAGCTATTTTCAGGTCTCTACAGAGATTCTTGATCTGGTTCAAATCTAGGCTCAGGCTGGGCCACTCAAAGACATTCAAAGACTTGTCCAGAAGCCACTCCTGCATTGTTTTGGCTGTGTGCTTAGGGTCGTTGTCCTGCTGGAAGGTGAACCTTCGGCCCAGTCTGAAGTCCTGAGCGCTCTGGAGAATGTTTTCATCAAGGATCTCAAGGTACTTTATTCCATTTATCCTACCTTCGATCAATGTTTTTCAGCGGCAGGGACAGGGAGACTAGTCAGTCATACTACTGTGGTGACTAGTCAGTCATACTACTGTGGTGACATGGCTATATATAGAGGAGTAGAAAATAACATGGCTATATATAGAGGAGTAGGAAATAACATGGCTATATACAAGGAGTAGAAAATAACATGGCTATATATAGGGAGTAGAAAATAACATCCCTATACAGTATATAGGGAGTCAAAAATAACATGGCTATATACAGGGAGTAGAAAATAACATGGCTATATACAGGGAGTATAAAATAACATGGCTATATACAGGGAGTAGAAAATAACATGGTTGTATACAGGGAGTAGAAAATAACATGGCTATATACAGGGAGTAGAAAAGAACATGGTTGTATACAGGGAGTAGAAAATAACATGGTTGTATACAGGGAGTATAAAATAACATGGCTATATACAGGGAGTAGAAAATAACATGGCTATATACAGGGAGTATAAAATAACATGGTTGTATACAGGGAGTAGAAAATAACATGGTTGTATACAGGGAGTAGAAAATAACATGGCTATATACAGGGAGTAGAAAATAACATGGTTGTATATAGAGGAGTAGAAAATAACATGGCTGTATACAGGGAGTAGAAAATAACATGGTTATATATAGTGGAGTAGAAAATAACATGGCTGTATACAGGGAGTAGAAAATAACATGGCTATATACAGGGAGTAGAAAAGAACATGGTTGTATACAGGGAGTAGAAAATAACATGGTTGTATACAGGGAGTAGAAAATAACATGGTTGTATACAGGGAGTAGAAAATAACATGGTTGTATACAGGGAGTAGAAAATAACATGGTTGTATACAGGGAGTAGAAAATAACATGGTTGTATACAGGGAGTAGAAAATAACATGGCTATATATAGGGAGTAGAAAATAACATGGCTAAATACAGGGAGTAGAAAATAACATGGCTATATACAGGGAGTAGAAAATAACATGGCTATATATAGAGGAGTAGAAAATAACATGGCTATATATAGAGGAGTAGAAAATAACATGGCTATATATAGAGGAGTAGGAAATAACATGGCTATATACAAGGAGTAGAAAATAACATGGCTATATATAGGGAGTAGAAAATAACATCCCTATACAGTATATAGGGAGTCAAAAATAACATGATACCCCATAAAGCAAAAACTGTTTTTTAAATGTTTTTTGTGTGTAAATGTATTAAAAGTAAAAAACTGAAATTTCACATTTATATAGGTTTTCAGACCCTTTACTCAGTACTTGTGTTAATGCACCTTTGGTAGCGATTACAGCCTTGAGTCTTATTGGGTATGACACTACAAGTTAGGCACACATGTATTTGGGGAGTTTCTCCCATTCTTCTCTGCAGATCCTCTCAAGCTCTGTCAGGTTCGATGGGGAGGGTCGCTGCACAGCTATTTTCAGGTCTCTACAGAGATTCTTGATCTGGTTCAAATCTAGGCTCAGGCTGGGCCACTCAAAGACATTCAAAGACTTGTCCAGAAGCCACTCCTGCATTGTTTTGGCTGTGTGCTTAGGGTCGTTGTCCTGCTGGAAGGTGAACCTTCGGCCCAGTCTGAAGTCCTGAGCGCTCTGGAGAATGTTTTCATCAAGGATCTCAAGGTACTTTATTCCATTTATCCTACCTTCGATCAATGTTTTTCAGCGGCAGGGACAGGGAGACTAGTCAGTCATACTACTGTGGTGACTAGTCAGTCATACTACTGTGGTGACTAGTCAGTCATACTACTGTGGTGACTAGTCAGTCATACTACTGTGGTGACTAGTCAGTCATACTACTGTGGTGACTAGTCAGTCATACTACTGTGGTGACTAGTCAGTCATACTACTGTGGTGACGTCGCCGTCGATGCATTTATAAATTAATCCTGTGACTGATGTGGTAAACTCCTCAATACCATCGGATGAATCCCAGAACATATTCCAGTCTGGGCTAGCAAAACAGTCCTGTACCTTAGCATCTGCTTCATCGGATCACTTCCCTATCTACTTGTAAGCAGGAATCTGGAGGATAGAGTTATGGTCAGATTTGCCAAATGCAGGGCAAGGGAGAGCTTTATATGTGTCTCTGTGTGTGGAGTAAAGGTGATCTAGAGTTTTTTTCCCTCTAGTTGCACTGGTGTCATTCTGGTAGAAATTAGGTAAAATGGATTGCTGTTTTCCTTCAATAAAATCACCGCCACTAGGAGTGGTGCCTCTTGGTGAGCATTTTGTTTTTGGGTTATGGCCCTATATAGCTAGTTGGGTGTGGTCTTAGTGCCATATCTAGATTAGATATAGATCCTGTAACCAGGTAAGTGTGCTCTCCAGCTATCAGTGATGATCGATCAAATAATCTTCCAAGTGCCTCTGCCATTGCCCTGATTTTGTAGCACATGAGAACTGACCAATATAGTGGCTTGGTCTGTATTGGGTTGTGATATGAAGTTAAGGCCTCTGCTAACCTTGGTGCACAGCAGTCATTTTGTGCCCAGAACAGCTCATACCCTTATTGAGTGTCACTTTGGTTGCATGTCACAGATATGTGGCGACTGGCGAGCCACGCTGAAGGTCTCTTTTGGACACATTTAGTCCAACTGCTCTGAGGCGTGTAGGGATCCAGATCTTTAGGGTTTTATTGTGACCAGTATCAGAAATTCTGTTTTCACAAATCAAAAATTTAGGATACAGTTCATAGCCACCTGAATATCTTCCATTACATTGTGTCCCTCAGTTTAAGACTTGGAATGATGGGTGTTCACTTCGATGTTGCCATGGTGTTACAGACAAAGACCCTGTGTGACTGGCCGCATGCTTGCTCTACACAAGGATCTCTGGCATGCCTCTCAGTGTGTGACGATGAATATTCACACACACACACAGCACACACACACACACACACACACACACACACACACACACACACACACACACACACACACACACACACACACACACACACACACATATAAACAAACACAAACTCAGTCCCCACACCCATACACACTCAGAGCATCTTCCCCTGTGTTGGTGGTTGAATATTCAGACCCAGGCGTGTGAGACAGGGGGAATAAGGTTGTGTTTATTAGCTGCTCCCTTGGTGTGTTCTAAATTGCCTTGTTTGCTCGGCACAAGCACACAAACAGATGCTGTCTCCTCTGCTATGGGTAATTCACTCTGTCTCTGGGTAACTACTGGAGGACCTCCCATGCCACACACACTCATGTCACATCTCTCACACACATGCACGCATGCTTGCACGCACTCACGCACTCACACACGCAGGCACACACACTGAAGCGCCACATATAGTAAACCTCAGCTCTTTGCCTCATCAGAGACACAATTTCACTCCTATTAAGAAAATCTGCATTTAGGTGGGCAGCATTGCTATCAGTCGAAATTAATCTGCTTTGACTGAATCCTAATGTGACCACAGTCATCCAGTAATTCTTGTCTGGATAGCTCCTCAGCACCGGCCTGAACCTTTTCACCCCCATACTCTCACCTCCTCTAACCCATCTCCGCTCCCCAGACAGGAGCTGTTTTCAGTGGGTGAACCCCCTCAGATGGGCTGGTTATGGTGGGTGAACACATGGGCTGGTTATGGTGGGTGAGGGCAGGCATGTCATTTAGCGCTCCATCAGTGAACCGCCGCTTCTCCTGCCTGCATTACTGTGATTAACATCCGCACAGAAGACCACTGTCACAAACAGACACACACACACACACTACCCTGTGATTGTCATCCGAGATAGGGTCTGCGATCTAGAGGGCCAACAGTAGAGGGCCAATGAGAAATTGTTGTGGTACAGTGCTTGTTCCTGTTTGTCTTTTTGTTCTGTCTCTTCTCTTACTTCCTCCCCAACAAAGGCAATTTGACTGTGTGATTATAGTAACGAAGCCAGTCCAGTTGAATATGTACAGCCCTACTGTTCGCCACATTAGCTCACACCCAGAGGCTCGACAAGGGCTGACCACAGTCTCTCCTCCTCAACCAGACAGAGAGGATCCGCAGTCCACAGACACACTGTTGCTGCTACTGCTGCTGCTACTGTTACACTGTTACTGCTACTATTACTGTTACACTGTTACTGCTACTGTTACACTGTTACTGCTACTGTTACTGTTACACTGTTACTGCTACTATTACTGTTACACTGTTACTGCTACTATTACTGTTACACTGTTACTGCTACTATTACTTTAACACTGTTACTGCTACTGCTACTGTTACACTGTTACTGCTACTATTACTGTTACAATGTTACTGCTACTGCTACTGTTACACTGTTACTGCTACTATTACTGTTACACTGTTACTGTTACTGTTACACTGTTACCGCTACTGTTACACTGTTACTGCTACTGTTACACGGTTACTGCTACTGCTACTGTTACACTGTTACTGCAACTGTTACACTGTTACTGCAACTGTTACAATGTTACTGCTAATGTTACACTGTTACTTCTACTGCTACGGTGACACTGTTACTGCTACTGCTACAGTTACACTGTTACTGCTACTATTACTGTTACACTGTTACTTCTACTGCTACTGTTACACTGTTACTGCTACTGCTACTTTAACAATGTTACTGCAACTGTTACACTGTTACTGTTACTGTTACACTGTTACTGCTACTATTTCACTGTTACTGCTACTGTTACACTGTTACTGCAACTGTTACACTGTTACTGCTACTATTACACTGTTACTGCTACTGTTATACTGTTACTGCTACTGCTACTGCTACTGCTACTGTTACACTGTTACTGCTACTGCTACTGTTACACTGTTACACTGTTACTGCTACTGTTAAACTGTTGCTGCTACTGTTACACTGTTACCGCTACTATTACACTGTTACTGCTACTATTACACTGTTACTGCTACTATTACACTGTTACTGCTACTGTTACACTGGTACTGCTACTATTACACTGTTACTGCTACTATTACACTGTTACTGTTACTGCTACTGTTGCACTGTTAGTGCTACTATTACACTGTTACTGCTACTGTTACACTGTTACTGCTACCACTACTGTTACTGTTACTGCTACTATTACACTGTTACTGCTACTATTACACTGTTAGTGCTACTATTACACTGTTACTGCTACTGTTACACTGTTACTGCTACTATTACTGTTACTGTTACTGCTACTATTACACTGTTACTGCTACTGTTACACTGTTACTGTTACTGCTACTATTACTGATACTGTTACTGTTACACTGTTACTGCAACTGTTACAATGTTACTGCTACTGTTACACTGTTACCTCTACTGCTACGGTGACACTGTTACTGCTACTGCTACAGTTACACTGTTACTGCTACTATTACTGTTACACTGTTACTGCTACTGCTACTGTTACACTGTTACTGCTACTGCTACTTTAACACTGTTACTGCAACTGTTACACTGTTACTGTTACTGTTACACTGTTACTGCTACTATTTCACTGTTACTGCTACTGTTACACTGTTACTGCAACTGTTACACTGTTACTGCTACTATTACACTGTTACTGCTACTGTTACACTGTTACTGCTACTGCTACTGCTACTGTTACACTGTTACTGCTACTGCTACTGTTACACTGTCACACTGTTACTGCTACTGTTAAACTGTTGCTGCTACTGTTACACTGTTACCGCTACTATTACACTGTTACTGCTACTATTACACTGTTACTGCTACTATTACACTGTTACTGCTACTGTTACACTGGTACTGCTACTATTACACTGTTACTGCTACTATTACACTGTTACTGTTACTGCTACTGTTGCACTGTTAGTGCTACTATTACACTGTTACTGCTACTGTTACACTGTTACTGCTACCACTACTGTTACTGTTACTGCTACTATTACACTGTTACTGCTACTATTACACTGTTAGTGCTACTATTACACTGTTACTGCTACTGTTACACTGTTACTGCTACTATTACTGTTACTGTTAATGCTACTATTACAATGTTACTGCTACTGGTACACTGTTACTGTTACTGCTACTATTACTGATACTGTTACTGCTACTATTACACTGGTACTGCTACTGTTACACTGTTACTGCTACTGTTACACTGTTACTGCTACTGTTACACTGTTACTGCAACTGTCACACTGTTACTGCTACTGTTACACTGTTACTGTTACTGCTACTATTACTGTTACTGCTACTATTACTGTTACTGTTACTGCTACTATTACACTGGTACTGCTACTGTTACACTGTTACTGCTACTGTTACACTGTTACACTGTTACACTGTCACTGCAACTGTTACACTGTTACTGCTACTGTTACACTGTTACTGTTACTGCTACTATTACTGTTACTGTTACTGCTACTATTACACTGTTACTGCTACTATTACACTATTACTGCTACTATTACACTGTTACTGCTACTGCTACACTGTTACTGCTACTATTACACTGTTACTGCTACTGCTACACTGTTACTGCTACTATTACTGTTACTGCTACTATTACACTGGTACTGCTACTGCTACACTGTTACTGCTACTATTACACTGGTACTGTTACTATTACACTGTTACTGTTACTGCTACTATTACACTGTTACTCCTACTGCTACCATTACACTGTTACTGCTACTATTACTGTTACAATGTTACTGCTACTGCTACTATTACACTGTTACTGCTACTATTACTGTTACACTGCTACTGTTACTGTTACACTGTTACAGCTAATGTTACACTGTTACTGCTACTGTTACACTGTTACTGCTACTGCTACTGTTACACTGTTACTGCAACTGTTACACTGTTACTGCAACTGTTACACTGTTACTGCTACTGTTACACTGTTACTTCTACTGCTACGGTGACACTGTTACTGCTACTGCTACAGTTACACTGTTACTGCTACTATTACTGTTACACTGTTACTGCTACTGCTACTGTTACACTGTTACTGCTACTATTACTGTTACACTGTTACTGCTACTGCTACTTTAACACTGTTACTGCAACTGTTACACTGTTACTGTTACTGTTACACTGTTACTGCTACTATTTCACTGTTACTGCTACTGTTACACTGTTACTGCAACTGTTACACTGTTACTGTTACTATTACATTGTTACTGCTACTGCTACTGTTATACTGTTACTGCAACTGTTACACTGTTACTGCTACTATTACACTGTTACTGCTACTGTTACACTGTTACTGCTACTGCTACTGCTACTGTTACACTGTTACTGCTACTGCTACTGTTACACTGTTACACTGTTACTGCTACTGTTAAACTGTTGCTGCTACTGTTACACTGTTACCGCTACTATTACACTGTTACTGCTACTATTCAACTGCTACTGCTACTATTACACTGTTACTGCTACTGTTACACTGGTACTGCTACTATTACACTGTTACTGCTACTATTACACTGTTAATGTTACTGCTACTGTTGCACTGTTAGTGCTACCCTTTACACTGTTACTGCTACTGTTACACTGTTACTGCTACTACTAATGTTACTGTTACTGCTACTATTACACTGTTACTGCTACTATTACACTGTTAGTGCTACTATTACACGGTTACTGCTACTGTTACACTGTTACTGCTACTATTACTGTTACTGTTACTGCTACTATTACACTGTTACTGCTACTGTTACACTGTTACTGTTACTGCTACTATTACTGTTACTGTTACTGCTACTATTACACTGGTACTGCTACTGTTACACTGTTACTGCTACTACTACTGTTACTGTTACTGCTACTATTACACTGTTACTGCTACTATTACACTGTTAGTGCTACTATTACACGGTTACTGCTACTGTTACACTGTTACTGCTACTATTACTGTTACTGTTACTGCTACTATTACACTGTTACTGCTACTGTTACACTGTTACTGTTACTGCTACTATTACTGTTACTGTTACTGCTACTATTACACTGGTACTGCTATTGTTACACTGTTACTGCTACTGTTACACTGTTACTGCAACTGTCACACTGTTACTGCTACTGTTACACTGTTACTGTTACTAATACTATTACTGTTACTGTTACTGCTACTATTACACTGGTACTGCTACTGTTACACTGTTACTGCTACTGTTACACTCTTACTGCTACTGTTACACTGTTACTGCAACTGTTACACTGTTACTGCTACTGTTACACTGTTACTGTTACTGCTACTATTACTGTTACTGTTACTGCTACTATTACACTGTTACTGCTACTATTACACTGTTACTGCTACTATTACACTGTTACTGCTACTGCTACACTGTTACTGCTACTATTACTGTTACTGCTACTATTACACTGGTACTGCTACTGCTACACTGTTACTGCTACTATTACTGTTACTGCTACTATTACACTGGTACTGTTACTATTACACTGTTACTGTTACTGCTACTGTTACACTGTTACTCCTACTGCTACCATTACAATGTTACTGCTACTATTACACTGTTACTGCTACTGTTACACTGTTACTGCTACTATTACTGTTACTGCTACTATTACTGTTACTCCTACTATTACACTGTTACTGTTACTATTACTGTAAATGCTACTATTACACTGTTACTGCTACTGCTACTGTTACTGCTACTATTACTGTTACTCCTACTATTACACTGTTACTGTTACTATTACTGTTACTGCTACTATTACTGTTACTCCTACTATTACACTGTTACTGTTACTATTACTGTTACTCCTACTATTACACTGTTACTGCTACTATTACACTGTTACTGCTACTGTTACACTGTTACTGCTACTATTACTGTTACTGCCACTATTACTGTTACTGCTACTATTACTGTTACTGCTACTATTACACTGTTACTGCTACTATTACACAGTTACAGCTAATGTTACACTGTTACTGCTACTGTTACACTGTTACTGCTACTGCTACACACAATAGGTGTTACACTGTTAGTGCTAGTGTTACTGCTTCTGCTACTATTACACTGTTACTGCTACTATTACACTG
This sequence comes from Oncorhynchus mykiss, assembly GCF_013265735.2. NCBI lineage: Eukaryota > Metazoa > Chordata > Actinopteri > Salmoniformes > Salmonidae > Oncorhynchus > Oncorhynchus mykiss. The sequence continues at coordinate 15,059,971 of NC_048575.1, forward strand.
TTACTGCTACTGTTACAATGTCACTGCTACTGTTACACTGTTACTGCTACAGCTACTGTTACACTGTTACTGCTACAGCTACTGTCACACTGTTACTGCTACTTTACACTGCTACTGCTACTATTACACTGCTACTGCTACTATTAAACTGTTACTGCTACTGTTACACTGTTACTGCTACTGTTACACTGTTACTGCTACTATTACGCTGTTACTGCTACTATTACACTATTACTGCTACTGTTACACTGTTACTGCTACTATTACACTGTTACTGCTACTGTTACACTGTTACTGCTACTGTTACACTGTTACTGCTACTATTACACTGTTACTGCTACTGTTACACTGTTACTGCTACTGTTACACTGTTACTGCTACTATTACACTGTTACTGCTACTATTACACTGTTACTGCTACTATTACTGTTACTGCTACTATTACACTGTTATTGCTACTGTTACACTATTACTGCTACTGCTACACTTTTACTGCTAGTGTTACACTGGTATTATATTGCTGTTACCATTACTTCTACTGTTATTATATGATTTTCCCTCTTACTGCTACTGTTATCACATTTCTGTTACTGCTGTTGTTATTATATTACTGTTACTGCTGTTGTTATTATATTACTGTGACTGTTATTCTATTGCTGTTACTGTTGTTATATTACTGTTACTGCTACTGTTATTATATACTGTTATACTTAAAAATATAGCGATATATTTGTCGCTATACTGCTACTGCTACACACAATAGGTGTTACACTGTTAGTGCTAGTGTTACTGCTTCTGCTACTATTACACTGTTACTGCTACTATTACACTGTTACTGCTACTGTTACAATGTCACTGCTACTGTTACACTGTTACTGCTACAGCTACTGTTACACTGTTACTGCTACAGCTACTGTCACACTGTTACTGCTACTTTACACTGCTACTGCTACTATTACACTGCTACTGCTACTATTAAACTGTTACTGCTACTGTTACACTGTTACTGCTACTGTTACACTGTTACTGCTACTATTACGCTGTTACTGCTACTATTACACTATTACTGCTACTGTTACACTGTTACTGCTACTATTACACTGTTACTGCTACTGTTACACTGTTACTGCTACTGTTACACTGTTACTGCTACTATTACACTGTTACTGCTACTGTTACACTGTTACTGCTACTGTTACACTGTTACTGCTACTATTACACTGTTACTGCTACTATTACACTGTTACTGCTACTATTACTGTTACTGCTACTATTACACTGTTATTGCTACTGTTACACTATTACTGCTACTGCTACACTTTTACTGCTAGTGTTACACTGGTATTATATTGCTGTTACCATTACTTCTACTGTTATTATATGATTTTCCCTCTTACTGCTACTGTTATCACATTTCTGTTACTGCTGTTGTTATTATATTACTGTTACTGCTGTTGTTATTATATTACTGTGACTGTTATTCTATTGCTGTTACTGTTGTTATATTACTGTTACTGCTACTGTTATTATATACTGTTATACTTAAAAATATAGCGATATATTTGTCGCAGTATAACATATATTTCACCTTTATTTAAGTTGAGAACAAGTTCACATTTACAACTGTGACCTGGCCAAGATAAAGCAAAGCAGTGCGACAACAACACAGTGTGTTCAAATGGCGTGAGGAGGTAGGCAATAAATAGGTGTCACGATCGTCGTATTGAGGAGACCAAAGTGCAGCGTGGTGTGAATGCATGATTTAATGAAAGACACGAAATAAACTAAAACATACAAACAAACTAACAAGACGACCGTGACTGCTATCGAAACACTGTGCTAACATGCAACATAACATAGACAATAACCCACGAAATACCCAAAGAAGATGGCTGCCTAAATATGGTTCAAATTCAGAGACAACGATAAACAGCTGCCTCTAATTGAGAACCAATCTAGGCAACCATAGACATACATAAACACCTAGATGGTAAACAACCCCATAAACCTACAAAAAACCCTAGACAGTACAAAAACACATACATCACCCATGTCACATCCTGACCTAACCAAAATATATAAAGAAAACAAGGAATACTCAGGTCAGGGCGTGACAATAGGCCATAGTAGCAAAGTAATTACAATTTAGCAGATTAACACTGGAGTGATAAATGAGCAGAAAAGTAATTGAAAACAATATGGGGATGAGGTAGGTAGATTGGGTGGGCTATTTACAGATGGACTATGTACAGATGCAGCGATCGGTTAGCTGCTCAGATAGCTGACGTTTAAAGTTGGTGAGGGAAATATAAGTCTCCAGCTTCAGCGATTTTTGCAATTCGTTCCAGTCACTGGCAGCAGAGAACTGGAAGGAAAGGCGGCCAAAGGAGCTGTTGGCTTTGGGGATGACCAGTGAGATATACCTGCTGGAGCGCGTGCTACGGGTGGGTGTTGTTATCATGACCAGTGAGCTGAGATAAGGCGGATCTTTACCTAGCATAGACCTATAGATGACCTGGAGCCAGTGGGTCTGGCGACGAATATGTATCGAGGGCCAGCCAACTAGAGCATACAGGTCGCAGTGGTGGGTGGTATAAGGTGCTTTGGTAACAAAACGGATGGCACTGTGATAGACTATTTTGCTATTTTGTAGATGACATCGCCAAAGTCGAGGATCGGTAGGATTGTCAGTTTTACTAGGGTAAGTTTGGCGACGTGAGTGAAGGAGGCTTTGTTGCGAAATAGAAAGCCAATTCTAGATTTGATTGTGGATTGGAGATGTTTGATTTGAGTATTTGTAGTTGTCCACATATTCTAGGTCAGAACCGTCCAGGGTAATGATGCTAGTTGGGTGGGTGGGTGCGGGCAGCGAACAGTTGAAAAGCATGCATTTGGTTTAACTAGCGTTTAAGAGCAGTTGGAGGCCACGGAAGGAGTGTTGTATGGCATTGAAGCTCGTTTGGAAGTTAAATAACACAGTGTCCAAAGAAGGGCCAGATGTACACAGAATGGTGTCGTCTGCGTAGAGGTGGATTAGGGAGTCACCCGCAGCAAGAGCGACATCATTGATATATACAGAGAAAAGAGTCGGCCCGAGAATTTAACCCTGTGGTACCCCCATAGGGACTGAGGTCCGGACAACATGCCCTCCGATTTGACACACTGAACTCTGTCTGCGAAGTAGTTGGTGAACCAGGCGAGGCAATCATTTGAGAAACGAAGGCTATTGAGTCTGCCGATAAGAATACAGTGATTGACAGAGTCGAAAGCCTTTGCAAGGTCGATGAAGACGGCTGCACAGTACTGTCTTTTATGGATGGCGGTTATGATATCGTTTTAGTGCCTTGAGCGTGGCTGAGGCGTGGCTGAGGTGATGAGCTCGGAAACCCGGATTGCACAGCGGAGAAGGTAAGGTGGAATTCGAAATGGACAATGATCTGTTTATTAACTGGCTTTCAAAGACTTTAGAGAGGCAGGGCAGGATGGATATAGGTCTATAACAGTTTGGGTCTAGAGTGTCACCCCCTTTGAAGAGGGGGATGACCACGGCAGCTTTCCAATCTTTAGGGATCTCGGATGATACGAAAGAGAGGTTGAACAGACTGGTAATAGGGGTTGCAACAATGACGGCAGAAATAGAAATAGAAGGTCCAGATTGCCTAACCCAGCTGATTTGTACGGGTCCAGGTTTTGCAGCTCTTTCAGAACATCTGCAATCTGGATTTGGGTGAAGGAGAAGCTGGGGAGGCTCGGGCAGGTAGCTGCTGGGGGGGGGGGGGGGGGGTTGTTATTATATTATGTTATTATATTACTGTTGCTTTTACTGCTACTGATTATGCTGATGCTACTGCTGATGCTGATGCTACTGCTACTATTACTGTTACTGCTACTGCTACTGCTACTGTTACTGTTACTTTAAAGCTGCTGTTACTGTTGCTGCTGTTATTATATTACTGTTACTGTTACTGCTACTGTTACCGCTACTGTTATTATATTACTGTTACTGTTAATGCTACTGTTAATGCTACTGCTACTTTTACCTTTACTGTTATTGTTATTCTATTACTGTTATTGTTATTATATTACTGCTACTGTTATTATACTACTGTTACTGTTACTTCTACTGTTATTAATATTACTGTTACTGTTACTGTTAATGCTACTGTTATTATATTGCTGTTACTGCTACTGCCTCTGTTACCATGGCTGCTACTGTTATTATATTGCTGTTACTGCTACTGCCTCTGTTACCATGGCTGCTACTGTTATTATATTGCTGTTACTGCTACTGCCTCTGTTACCATGGCTGTTACTGTTATTATATGATTGTTACTGTTACTGCTACTTTTATTATATTACTGTGACTGCTACTATTACTGTTATTATATTATTGTTACTGTTACAGTTATTATATTACTGTGACTGCTACTATTACTGTTATTATATTATTGTTACTGTTACAGTTATTATATTACTGTTACTGTTATTATATTACTGTAATTGTTGTTATATTACTGTTACCATTACTGTTACTGTTATTATAGTACTGTTACTGTTATTATATAACTGTTACCATTACAGGTACAGTTATTATATTACTGTTAACGTTATTATATTACTGTTACTGTTACTGCTACTGTTATTATATTACTGTTACTGTTATTATATTACTGTTACTGTTATTATATTACTGTTACTGTTACTGTTATTATATTACTGTTACTGTTTCTGTTATTATATTACTGTTACTGTTACTGTTACTGTTATTATATTACTGTTACTGTTACTGCTACTGTTATCATATTACTGTTACTGTTTCTGTTATTATATTACTGTTACTGTTACTGTTACTGTTATTATATTACTGTTACTGTTTCTGTTATTATATTACTGTTACTGTTACTGTTACTGTTATTATATTACTGTTACTGTTTCTGTTATTATATTACTGTTACTGTTACTGCTACTGTTATTATATTACTGTTACTGTTTCTGTTATTATATTACTGTTACTGTTACTGTTACTGTTATTATATTACTGTTACTGTTACTGCTACTGTTATTATATTACTGTTACTGTTTCTGTTATTATATTACTGTTACTGTTACTGCTACTGTTATTATATTACTGTTACTGTTTCTGTTATTATATTACTGTTACTGTTACTGCTACTGTTATTATATTACTGTTACTGTTTCTGTTATTATATTACTGTTACTGTTACTGTTACTGTTATTATATTACTGTTACTGTTACTGCTACTGTTATTATATTACTGTTACTGTTTCTGTTATTATATTACTGTTACTGTTACTGTTACTGTTATTATATTACTGTTACTGCTACTGTTATTATATTACTGTTACTGTTTCTGTTATTATATTACTGTTACTGTTACTGTTATTATATTACTGTTACTGCTACTGTTATTATATTACTGTTACTGTTATTATATTACTGTTACTGTTACTGCTACTGTTATTATATTACTGTTACTGTTTCTGTTATTATATTACTGTTACTGTTACTGTTACTGTTATTATATTACTGTTACTGTTACTGCTACTGTTATTATATTACTGTTACTGTTTCTGTTATTATATTACTGTTACTGTTACTGCTGCTGTTATTATATTACTGTTACTGCTGCTGTTATTATATTACTGTTACTGTTTCTGTTATTATATTACTGTTACTGCTGCTGTTATTATATTACTGTTACTGTTTCTGTTATTATATTACTGTTACTGTTACTGTTACTGTTATTATATTACTGTTACTGTTTCTGTTATTATATTACTGTTACTGTTACTGTTTCTGTTATTATATTACTGTTACTGTTACTGTTACTGTTATTATATTACTGTTACTGTTTCTGTTATTATATTACTGTTACTGTTACTGTTACTGTTATTATATTACTGTTACTGTTACTGCTACTGTTATTATATTACTGTTACTGTTACTGCTACTGTTATTATATTACTGTTACTGTTTCTGTTATTATATTACTGTTACTGTTACTGTTACTGTTATTATATTACTGTTACTGTTACTGCTACTGTTATTATATTACTGTTACTGTTTCTGTTATTATATTACTGTTACTGTTACTGTTTCTGTTATTATATTACTGTTACTGTTTCTGTTATTATATTACTGTTACTGTTACTGTTTCTGTTATTATATTACTGTTACTGTTACTGTTACTGTTATTATATTACTGTTACTGTTACTGCTACTGTTATTATATTACTGTTACTGTTTCTGTTATTATATTACTGTTACTGTTACTGTTACTGTTATTATATTACTGTTACTGTTACTGCTACTGTTATTATATTACTGTTACTGTTTCTGTTATTATATTACTGTTACTGTTTCTGTTATTATATTACTGTTACTGTTACTGCTACTGTTATTATATTACTGTTACTGTTTCTGTTATTATATTACTGTTACTGTTACTGTTACTGTTATTATATTACTGTTACTGTTACTGTTATTATATTACTGTTACTGTTACTGCTGCTGTTATTATATTACTGTTACTGTTTCTGTTATTATATTACTGTTACTGTTTCTGTTATTATATTACTGTTACTGTTTCTGTTATTATATTACTGTTACTGTTGTTATAATACTGTTACTGCTACTGCTATTGCTAATGCTACTGCTACTGTTATTATATTACTGTTACAGCTATTGCTACTGTTATTATATTACTGTTACTGTTTCTGTTATTATATTACTGTTACTGTTTCTGTTATTATATTACTGTTACTGTTGTTATAATACTTATACTGTTACTGCTATTGCAATGCTACTGCTACTGTTATTATATTACTGTTACTGTTGTTATAATACTTATACTGTTACTGCTATTGCAATGCTACTGCGCTGTCATAGATCTCAGCCTGTTAAACCACCGTATAGTCCATATCGTAGGACAGATCACATAGCTTAAGCAGACACAGCAGAATCAGATGGGGAACAGCCAAGACATCCGAAGGGGACTGGAAAGAGCAGCAGAGATACATAGGAGTAGTAGAGAATGCGTGTCTGTTAAGGTGTTTGTGTATGTGTGTCTGTGTGTGTGTGTGTGAGTGTATGTGTGTGTTTCACTTTATTGTAATTATGTGCCTAAACCCAGGGCCTCGTTTCACGGCCCTGGTGTGTCCGGCGGTGGAAAATAGTCAGTTTTGATTACAAAGTAAACGCTATGGTGTCGGACAGGCCGCTACACGCTGATATGCACTCTATCAGTGTGATTTATGCAAATTATGCACATTATTCCCGCAGGAATCTCTTCTGAAACTGCCAGGATAAATTGCCGGAAATTAGCCATAAAATCCATTGTGCAGGGAGTCTGAGGTGAAGACTGTGGAGGAGCCAAGGACACGGGGCTGCACTGGTTACGCTTGGCCTGGTGCTGGATACACATCCACATCCACCATGCACGCCATTCATGCCTGTTAAAAACCTCACACGTACACGCACAGATACACACACACGCACACACACAGACAGACAGAACAGTCGTATTACATCTAGTAATGGATGTAAAATGATCTATTACAGTGAACAGAGCACCTGGGTTTGTTCTAATGTTTTGATATTGCACCCACAAGGCTTGTCTGGCTTCTTTGTCTCCTTTGCTTCTCTTTTTCATTAAGGCAAATTCATTTTTAAGATGTTCTAATATTATGTATTAGACCGATAGGTTAGCCATCAGCATTTTAAGAAGTTTTAATCTATCTACATTTGGCTTGCAGTTGTCATCTGTCAATTTGTAATACTGAAAATGTATAAATGATATGTATACAAAAATCTATTTAGGTTTTTTTTAGGTTATTTTTATATTTTGATGTTTCTATTTAAAATAACAAAGACCACCTTTGCCGTGTTTTTGACCCATAATCCTAATCTTTAGATCAGATTATCATCAAAACATACAATACAATCAGGTAATGGATAAATATTTGTAAAAACACTGTATACTCTAACAATAAAAAATAGTGAAAACAAAAGCCTGTCCTGTCATAGATTGGTCTGTCCCTGAGCCTGGACTCTCCATTTGTCTCGGCGCTGATGGTCACGTGATCAGCAGTACCAGTGTGTGAGCATGATGATGATGAGCGCATGGTGATTATGTCATCTTCATGTCTTTGGTGTAATGTGCAAGCCCTGGTTAATGACTATCAGAGAGAGGAGATGAATCCCACCCCACCTCAACCCTGATACACCAAGGGAGGGTCACCACATGCATACTGATGAGTTTGGCTAGATTATTACACACACACACATGTATACCCATACAGACATACACAAAACATAGCATTTCATTTTTGCATGTAAAATTACCTTTCACACTGGATTAAAATGTATACCAATGTGATGTCATTTTCAACAAACAGCAGATAATTTGTTCAGATAAAAAATATCTATACGATCAACCAAAATAGACCACAATGTGGGTCACATTAATATACTGGAATAAATAGAAATATTCTACGAACATGAGGAAATTATAATCCAATATGATAATCCAATATCAATCAGGACCCTCAACCTTGTACCCATGGCTTTGTCCTCATGTCGTCACGTTGATTTGGTTCAGTGGAGTAAACAACCGAACAACCAAATAACCAATCAACTTCGGCATCCTGTATCCCAACTCTAACAACACCAGAAATCACTAATGGGCAATTCCATGGTAAAGGTATTACACTTTGACTCAGTTTGTTTTACTTTAAAATGTATGCCAAACAAATACCATTGATTTCAAAGTTTAACAAGCCATACAACTCTATGCACAATGACTACTTTTAACAATTTCCACAGAAATTTTACAAAACCAAATTTAGTGGAAGAACGGTGTAGATTCAAACTTTGGTAACGGAATGGCAGTAAAATCTCCCATAGGTTTTTATACAACCACGTTTTCCAAAAACGTAAATATCTGCTCAGAATTAAGGTTCAAAGATGTCTGCAGAAAGAATGGGGTGTCAGCTATGACACTGCACCTTGAGTTTGAACAAATCTATTTTGGTTATTGAACTACGGTAAGTGAAGTGGATTACGGTTACGGAAATACAGCATGGGTCCCAGATCTGTACTACACAGGAATGCATCATTATTTCACAAGTTTGGACATCACAGCACAGCACAGCATTGCACAGTAGAGTACAGTACAGTAGAGTTCAGTACAGTACAGTACAGTACAGTACAGCAAAGTAGAGTATAGTGCAGTACAGTACAGTACAGTACAATATACTGCACTGTAATCTACTGTACTATACTCTACTTGTATTTACTGTACCGTATTGTACTGTATTGTGTTGGAATGCACTTTGCTGTTCTCTACTCACTATACTGTACTGTACTTGTCTATCCAAACGTGTGAAACATACCTCTATGATGGGCTCAGATTTGGTCCAATCCGGTTCGTCTGTAGACGTTAAAATGAAGGCCAGGGTGAACTAACCAAATTTCAACTATTTTACAACTTCCATGGATATCTGGTGTCGGTCGGCGCTCAGAGGGCGAGGATGCTGGTTACAATAAATGGAAAGATACGGGGCTCATGGGTAGGTGTCAGTAAGAACTGGTTGAGGTGACATTAACTGGAGAGTGAGGGAGAGAGTGAGGGAGAGAGGGAGAGAGGGCGAGAGAGAGAGAGAGAGAGAGAGAGAGAGAGAGAGAGAGAGAGGCAGAGAGATAGAGAGTATGTGAGAGAGAGAGAGAGAGAGAGAGAGAGAGAGAGAGAGAGAGAGAGAGAGAGAGAGTGGTTGTCCAGACTCAGACTGTTTTAACACTCTTGGTTAATCTTGGGGATCGGCGTCCCTTCGGGACAGTTATAAATCATGCAGCGCCTTGTGTCAAGATTTTAGAGAAACAACTAATGTTGGTACATATAAATGTCTTATATTGGCTGGAAGCTTAAATTCTTGTTAATATAACTGTCCAATTTACAGTAGCTATTACTGCGAAAAAATGCCATGATATTGTTTGAGGAGAGCTCAAACAACAAAACACTTTTTTCACCTCTGAAGGTGAAATGTGTACTTACATTCTGAAATCTTGCTCTGATTTATCATCCAAACAGTCCCAGAGATACCATGAAGGGTCATTTTGTTAGATAAAATCCTATTTCATATCCTAAAAAGGGCCATATAGCATGCACGATCGATTTTGTATTTCCACTCATTCAATTTGCAAAGAAAGAAATCTGTGAAAATCTGAACCTAAACGTTGTTTCAACCAACCAACATTTGTATGTATTCCTCAGAGATCCTAGAACGTAACCAGACTTCATTATATCATTAGGGGTGTAGTATATCCTATAGGACACCATATTTGGTCAGAGAGCGACACCTTCATGGTACGCTGATGACGCAAGCGGCCTTCACTTGAATGACTTTGTCAAATAAGCACCAATTAGGGTCAAGCAAAGCTAGCTAGACAGCCAATGAGCTGGGCTTCATGGGAGTATCTGTATATGTTGTAAACCCTGCATATGTCATAAAATGTAGCTACTAACCTTGTACGACAGCATGCCTTTTCCTTTTGGACAAAAATGATAAGAATAGTCAGAGTTGTGAAGTTATGAAAACTGGTTGTTTTGCAAATGTTGAACTTAAAATATGGCTACTAATACTGGAAAAGCTAAATCAACGTCCAAGTATACAGATTTGACGATATTCTTGCAGAAAAATGTAATATGAATGCAAATCTCTCCTTCACGATTTGCCCAAATGTACCTGGGTGACTTCACACTAAATGTCATGTAGTTCGATCATACTTCAAGTTATTCATCTGAAACTCTGCACATACACTGTTGCCATCTTGCGGACACCATCGGAACCAGAGTGACGGCTAGAACTGGGACCTTTGTCTTGTATTTCAAAATTGTTGTTTTTTTCTTTGTATTTTCTTCTACCAGATTTATTGTGTTATATTCTCCTAGATTAAATTCATATTTCCACAAAATTCAACGTGTTTCCTTTCAAATGGTACCAAGAATATGCATATCCTTGCTTCAAGGGCCTGAGCTACAGGCAGTTAGATTTGGTATGTCATTTTAGGTGATAATTTAAAAAAAGGGGGCTATCCCTTTTAAACCACCAGACAACAGAAAGACAAAGAAACAGTTATCAGCTGAACATAACAGTATGCCAGTGGAAGAGAGGACAGTAGTAGGTGATCCAACTGTGGTTTGTGACTGTTATGATTTCCCATTGTAGCAAATTCAGCTGCAATAATTCCATTACCGATTTTTGTGTAATTCCGGTACCAATTTGGTAATGGAATTACACGTTTTAATCACTTAATCATTGTATGCTGTAGCATTAAGATTTCCCTTCACTGGAACTAAGGGGCCTAGCCCGAACCATGAAAAACATCCCCAAACCATTATTCCTTCACCAGACTTTACAGTTGGCACTATGCATTGGGGCAGGTAGCATTCTCCTGGCATCCACCATTTCAGTGCAAGAGGCGTCACTACAGTCCCTGGTTCGATTCCAGGCTGTATCACATCCGGACGTGATTCGGAGTCCCATAGGATGGCGGACAATTGGCACATCGTCGTCTCCGGGTAGGCCGTCATTGTAAATAAGATTTTGTTCTTAACTGGCTTGCCTAGTTAAATAAAGGTTCGATTACAAAATAAAAATGTATCCAGATTCGTCCGTCGGTCTGCCAGATGGTGAAGCGTGATTCCTCACTCCAAAGAACACCTTTCCAGTGCTCCAGAGTTCAATAGCTTTACAGCTCTCCAGCTGAAGCTTGGCATTGCGCATGGTGATCTTAGGCTTGTGTGCAGCTGCTCGGCCATGGAAACCCCTTTCATGATGCTCCCGGCAAACAGTTCTTGCGCTGACGTTGCTTCCAGAGACAGTTTGGAACTCAGTAGTGAGTGGTGCAACCGAAGTTGTAAAAATGTTTGTGAGCTAGTGTGGCTTACCACTTCGTGGCTGAGCTGTTGTTGCTCCTAGACATTTCCACTTCACAATAACAGCACTTACAGTTGACCAGGGCAGCTCTAGCAGGGCATACATTTTACAAACTGACTTTTTGGAAAGGTGGCATCCTTTGACGGTGCCACGTTGAAAGTCACTGAGGTCTTCAGTAAAGCCATTCTACTGACAATGTTAATGTATGTAGAACGCTTGTCTGTGTGCTCGATAGTATACACCTGTCAGCAACGGATGTGGCTGAAATAGCCGGATCCACTAATTTGAAGGGGTGTCCACATACTTTTGTTTACATAGTGTATTTCTGATACTTTTTAAGACTTTTTCTGATAGATATTTTCCAAGACCCCTTTTCCATCTGTTTATCCAGAAATTAAAGCCTTTACTTGTGTGTAATTTTTAAGATGAAAAAATGTATCTATCCCTTAATTTCCCCAAAATATAGACTGTTAACTTTCATTTGACACCTAATGTGATATACTCCGATAAACTTCACATGTTGGTGCTCATGGATCCTTTCACATGGAAATGCCCTGCTGTGTCTGTAGGATGGTGCCTTGTAATCCCAGGGGAATAAAAGAACATCAGATTACGCCACAAAGGAAAATGCCACTGGTAAATTGGGATTGGGAGATTACGCAGAATAGGGCTTAATCTGATTAATATGGAGGGGAGGGAGAAGGCTTCTGGATGTTACTAATTGCATATTTCAGATGAGAGGATATTCACACATTACTAGGTCACATATTGGACAGCCAGCCAATCAGTCAGCCAGTCAGCCAGTCAGCCAGTCAACCAGCCAGCCAGTCAGCCAGCCAGTCAATCAGCCAGTCAGCCAGTCAGTTAATCAGTCTGCCAGTCAATTAGTCAGTCAGCCAGCCAATCAGCCAGCCAGCTAGCCAGTCAGCCAGCCAGTCAATCAACCAGTCAATCAGCCAGCCAGTCAATCAGTCAACCAGTCAGTCAGTCAGTCAGAGCAGTCAGTCAGTCAGTCAGTCAGTTAACCAGTCATGGATAAACGTGGGAACATGTTCACCTGACCTCAAGACTGACACACACAAACATCCTCTTTACAGTCACTCTAAAGATCACGACACAAAGACAAGCAAATATGAAAAATATATTATTTAATGTAGCCATCACTGACTGTTACCATTAGATAATTATGTGTAACTAATGTGTATAAAAATGCAGAAATGCTGATCATAAATAATGTATAATGCATGAATGAAAATGAGAGTAAAAGCAAAGGATAGTAGAAAACGACACTGTAGAAAAATGACTGTGTTACTTATTCATCTCATATATTATATGATTTATTATTAAGTCAGAGAAACAACACGGCAGGTCATTTTAGGCCACAGGAATGACGTCTTAGTTGTCGAACTCCCCCAGGTCCAGCCAACAACATCCTCCCTGTGACCCGAGACTCCCTTCAAATGAGAAAAATACCTTCCAATTGAAAACAGAGTCGTGGGATAAGCATACATTAATGCAAAGAAATCTGTAAAAGAATTACTGCAACTGAATTGGTTACAATGGGAAATCATAACAGTCACAAACCACAGTTGGATCACCTGCTACTGTCCTCCCTTCCATTAGCATACTGTTATGTTCAGCTGATAACTGTTTCTTGGTCTTTCTGTTGTCTAGTAGGTTTACCATTACTTGTTCCGTCTGTAAACTCTCATTATCCTCTCACCTCATGAGGGAGAAAAAACAGAATATACACTACTGTTCAAATGTTTGGGGTCACTTAGAAATGTCCTTGTTATTGAAAGGAAAGCACATTTGTTGGCCATTAAAGTAACATGAAATTGATCAGAAACACAGTGAAGACATTGCTAATGTTGTAAATGACTATTGTAGCTGGAAACGGCTGATTTGTTGTTGAACATCTGTATAGGCGTACGGAGGCCCATTATCAGCAACCATCACTCATGTGTTCCAATGGCACGTTGTGTTATCTAATCCAAATGTATCATTTTAAAAGGCTAATTAATTGATCATTAGAAAACCCTTTGTAATTATGTTAGCATGGCTGAAAACTGTTGACTTGATAAAAGAAGCAATAAAACTGGCCTTCTTTAGACTAATTGAGTATCTGGAGCATCAGCATTTGTGGGTTCGATTACAGGCTCAAAATGGCCAGAAACAAATAATTTTCTTCGAATACTCGCCCGTCTATTCTTGTTCTGAGAAATTAATGCTATTCCATGTGAGAAATTGCCAAGAAATGAACGATTGCGTACAACGCTGTGTACTACTCCTTTCACAGAACAGAGCAAACTGTCTATAACCAGAATAGAAAGAGGAGTGGGAGGCCCCGGTTCACAACTGAGCAAGAAGACAAGTACATTATAGTGTCTAGTTTGAGAAACAGACCCCTCACAAGTCCTCAACTGGCAGCTTCATTAAATAGTACCCGCAAAACACCAGTCTCAACGTCAACAGTGAAGAGGTGACTCCGGGATGCTGGCCTTTTATACTCAAACTTGAGCTCAGGCACATTCTGTTTCCATTGATCATCCTTGAGATGTTTCTACAAGTTGATTGGAGTCCACCTGTTGTAAATTCAATTGATTGCACATGATTTGGAAAGGCACATACCTGTCTATGTAAGGTACCACAGTTGACAGTGCATGTCAGAGCAGAAACCAAGCCATGAGGTCGAACAATTGTCAATAGAGGTCCGAGACAGGATTGTGTCGAGGCACAGATCTTGGGAAGTGTACAAAAAAAAATTATGCAGCATGGAAAGTCGCCAAGAACACGGTGGCCTCCATCATTCTTAAATGGAAGAAGGTTGGAACCACGAAGACTCTTCCTAGAGCTGGCCGCCTGGCCAAACTGAGCAATCAGGGAAGAAGGGCCTTGGTCAGGGAGGTGACCAAGAACCCTATGGTCACTCTGAAAGAGCTCCAGACTTCCTCTGTGGTGATGGGAGAAACTTCTAGAAGGACAACCATCTCTGCATCACTCCAACAATCAGGCCTTTATGGTAGAGTGGCCAGACGGAAGCCACTCTTCACTAAAAGGCACATGACAATCCACTTGGAGTTTGCCAAACGGCACCTAAAGACTCTCAGACCATGAGAGTCTTTAGATGGGAACGAAAACAAGAATATTGTTTTGAGAAACAAGATTCTTTGGCCTGATGAAACCAAGATTGAACCCTTAGCCTGAATGCCAAGTCTGGAGGAAACCTGACATGGTGGTGGCAGCATCATGCTGTGGGGATGTTTTTCAGCAGCCGAGACTGGGAGACTAGTCAGGATCGAGGGAAAGGCGAATTGCGCAAACTACAGAGAAATCCCTGATGAAAACAGAGCGCTCAGGACCTTGGACTGGGGTGAAGGTTCACCTTCCAACAGGATAATGACCCTAAGCACACAGAAAAGACAATGCAGGAGTGGCTTCGCGACAAGTCTCTGAATGTCCTTGAGTGGCCCAGCCAGAGCCCAGACTTGATCCCGATCGAACATCTCCGGAGAGACCTGAAAATAGCTATGCAGCAACGCTCCCCAGCCAACCTGACAGAGCTTGGGAGGATATGCAGAGAAGAATGGGAGAAACTCCCCAAATAAAGTTGTGCCAAGCTTGTAGTGTCATACCCAAGAAGACTTGAGGCTGTAATCGCTGTCAAGGGTGCTTCAACAAAGTACTGAGTAAAGGACCTGTATTTGCTTTGTCATTATGGGGTATTGGGTGTAGATTGAGGAGGGGAAAAAACTATTTGATGCATTTTAGTATAAGGCTGTAATATAAAAAATGTGGAAAATGTCAAGGGGCCTGCATACTTTCTGAATGGTCTGTATATATAGAACCAGTCAAAAGTTTGTACACATCTACTCATTCAAGGGTTTTAATTTATTTTTTATTATTTTCTACATTGTAGAATAATGGGGAAGACATCAAAACTATGAAATAACAAATACTGAATCATGTATTAACCAAAAAGTGTTAAACAAATTAAAATATATTTTATATTCTTCAAAGTAGCCACCCTTTGAGATAGTGTATAGTTGCTGATTGCTGTGGTAGCCATGCTGCTTAAGTGTTCCTTGAAATCTAAATAAATCACAGACAGTGTCACCAGCAAAGCAGCCCAACACCATCACACCTCCTCCTCCATGCTTCACGGTGGGAACCACACATGCAGAGATCATCCGTTCACCTACTATGCATCTCACAAAGACACTGCGGTTGAAACCAAAAGTCTCAAATTTGGACTCGTCAGACCAAATGACAGATTTTCACCGGTATAATGTTCATTACTCATGTTTCTTGGCCCAAGCAAGTCTCTTCTTTTTAATGGTGTCCTTTAGTAGTGGTTTCTTTGCAGCAATTTGACCATGAAGGCCTGATTCATGCAGTCTCCTCTCAACAGATGTTGAGATGGGTTTGTTACTTGAACTCTGTGAAGCATCTATTTGGGCTGCAATTTCTGAGGCTGGTAACTCTAATGAACTTATCCTCATGAGAGACAGTTTCATCATAGCGCTTGGTGGTTTTTGTGACTGCACTTGGAGAAATGTTCAAAGTTCTTGAAATGTTCCGCATTAACTGACCTTCATGTCTTAAAGTAACGATGAACTGTCATTTCTATTTGCTTATTTGAGCTGCTCTTGCCATAATATGGACTTGTTCTTTTACCAAAAAGGGCTATCTTCTGTACACCACCCCTACCTTGTCACAACAAAACTGATTGGCTCATGCACATTAAGAAGGAAAGAAGTTCCACAAATTAAAATTGAATTAGGCACATCTGTTAATTGAAACACATTCCAGGTGACTACCTCATGAAGTAGGTTGAGAGAATGCCACAAGTGTGCAAAGCTGTCATCAAGGCCAAGGGTGGCTACTATTGCTACATGATTCCATATGTGTAATTTCATAGTTTTGATGTCTTCACTATTATTCTACAATGCAGAAAATAGTAAACATTAAGAAAAACCCTGGAATGAGTAAATGAGTCCAAACCTTTGACTGATACTGTATATATTACATATATATATTGTAAATATATATACAGTATATTTAATCCTAATTGGATCTCATTTGCTGTGTTAACTTTCTGGTTTGTTTGTAAGCCCCTCTGAGTCCTTGTTTCAGTTTTGCCCCACATTTTCATTTTACTGTATCAATCAGCATTGAACAGTATAGTCTGCAGGTCCCCTACATTACATAATGGTATCATGTGCCTGACCAAAGAGCGTTGTATCCCAGCAGTTGATATTGGTTGGCTGAGCCCAATGCAGGACATATACTGTATCTTCCTCTGTTATGAACCGACGTGGGTCATTCAATTCCCAGAGTTTTAGCCTGTTACTGATATGAAGGGGACAGTTGAATGTATTTTCCATGTTTATCATCCTTAGCATACATCACATTTATTTTATGGATAGGTACCCTGGTGGCTCTTGATATGGTAAATTGGATATTTTATGGTTTAATGAAAAGGGAGCATTTTTTATCTTTCCCCTTTTATTCATGACCTCTGAGTCTAGCCATAAACGCCTTTAAGACAGGTTAGGCTTTGTTAGATTCATGAATAAAAACGATGCTGTTGATTATGGCTATTGGCTACTGTTAGCCGGCTGGCTGCTGAGCACTGGTGGTACAGCTAGGAACCTACCTACCTGTATTCTTTTTAGTGTACCACTGCCCCATCATGCAGTTGCCAGAGAACCATAGATGTACTGTTCAGAGTTTGGGAAACTGTCCTCATGTTGGCTCAGTCAATAAATAGCTACTATCATCTATCTGAATGAGCTATACAGGAACTGATGGTGAAAAACATTCAATTCAAACCCTCTCCAGATCCCTCTTCAACAGACGTGCAGGTCTGAATCAGTGAAGCAAAAAACAACATGAAACTCAGAATAAGACAACACATATCAAACTAACTGACACAGTTTACCAAAGTGGAAGTCTTCATGTTCTGAAAAAATGTTTTCTGAAATGACAGTTTTAGCTGCTTTGTACCATATGTGCCTTGTTCATGTTTCCTTTTGACATTGTTCTGGTTCTTCCTCACACATATGGCTCTTTCTCACCCCAGGGGAGGAGGCTCTATTGGGCTAATGTGAGTATTAGTATGGGTTAAATGCTCCCGTCATTTATGCATTAATGCCAATTGCATAATTGATGTTTTTGTGAAGTCTCAGTTTCCAATGGCCCCTAGTACTGTTATATGTCTGCCATTACTATTGGTGTAAAACTGTGCACTAGTTATTTTAATACTGGAAAGAGTACTGAAAGCTGAAACAATCCAGTCTTGTGCGTCAGCTCCTGAAAGTAGTTGATTTCTAGCAGTAATTGCTGACAGTATTTATATGCCAGAGACATTCTTGATGTGTGCCTGATTATTTCCCCTCCTGATTAAGGTTCATTGTGTGGTGATTCAAGCCGTTTATGCGCTTGATGGGATTAGATAGGACAGTGTAATGACCCTGTTGTGTAAATGGCTCATATACACACACTGGGCCCTAGATTGGAAACTGGCACAGAAATATGACAAAGCCGTGAACAGGGTAGATAATGTCAGATGGATATTCAGATTCTAAAAATAATGATGGCAAACACACAGGATTGTGTATGATCTTAGCGATGACTTGAAGGAAACCCTTTGCTTATATATGTGGCTTTTATGTATTAAAATCAAGGATACTCTACTATGATGCACGCTGCCAGAGGGCAATATCCTCCATTTCCTGAGTCTCTAGACTTGAATAAGAATCAGACACAAAATGCTCTAAATGGACAGCATTTAAAGGCATGCCATTGTGAGCAATATTTCACTGGCATTAATATGATGAAGTCCAGGTTCCTGCTTTAGAAACAATATGTTTGGTGTATTTAAAATGAATATGAAATGTAATTTAATTTAAAACGAGTATTGTGTATTTTATACTTCCATTTAATTGTTTATTTCAAAGATGAATCAAAGAAAATGATAAGTATTTCCCCCCATGATTGTGCCTTAAAGGCTTACTAGAAAGAATAATTCATCCTTAAATGCAGCAAGTTAGTTTTCTGTCTATGGGCCAGAGGGACCAGACTTATCCCATATTTTGCTGAGAACAAGGTCTTTGAGTGAGCTGTGTCAAGTCATGGTTATCTGGTCCCAAAGTAGTTGTTCAGTTGGCACAAACATTCTGCAGTTGTCTTCAGTTAAGCACCCCTGAAAACGTCTGAAAATGAGGACTTGCGCTGTCCATGGTTCTGAAATGCTCGCATTGATGACGACTGACATCAAATAGCTTACTGTCACTGTGAAGACTCAACTAAGTGGCTCAACTATTCAATGTGAATGTGAACGAAAATATTTTCGAGATTTTATAGTAGCACCAAATATTTAAAAAAATATAAATTAAACGGTAATGTTTTTTCCCTATATTATCTTGAATTACCATTATTTTTTCAATAGTATTATTGTTGTTAATATCTATCTTGGTGTAATTTGGTTTTGTTTTCATTTTGTTATTAATTTTTGCTCAACAAATGTTTGTTAAAAAGATATACTCATTGGAAAACATTACATTATCAAAACTAGTTCATATTGTTGTCGCAATGAATTCCACCAGCTAGAAAAGTAGATCAAAAGATGTGTCCTATTTCCTGTCTTCCTCTTCGACCAGCTCTTATTGTAGTCTGTCCTTCATTAATTGGATTAAGTGTGTGATTTCTAGGATTATACACAATTGCTCCAGTTTAAATACAATTTCACTAGGTTGCCCTTTGGCCCTGTCTTTTACTCTCAGTCCTGCTGATGGACAAGATAAACAGGACAATACAGGACAATACACACCTACGGCAATGCTGCTGATCACTGTGCTACGTCGTTATTAAAGACACCCAATTACGGCAATGAACAGTGTCGTAATTACGTTCCTTAATCACATTCTGGAGGTCTAATTGCCTTAACGATGTGTTTCATTAAACGAATGTAGGTATTACAGTCGACAGTTTTCATACACAGTTGTTGTCTAATTAACATATTATTAGACACCGTCGTGGAAATTGTTTAAATAATCGTAATTAAGCCTGGCTGAGCTTTGTAAAGTAATACTAACAGACATGTCTTTCTAGCCAGAGGGCAACATTGCCCACCACGTCTGGCCTATGCTCCCAAGGCTTCGTGTTACTTTACAGTTCAACGTCCAGAAAAGTTACCGCTTTTGATGGAGCAGAAAATGATCAACTCATTATTCTTACACAACATGCTTGGCATATGGCGAGGTTCCGAGGATCAACAAGCACTTTTTGGTTTTAGTAGGCTAAGACATGACCTGAGAAAATGAGAAATTAAAATGCATTGTTATTTAGGCTTTGATGCAGGAATGTAGAAATACAGATGGAATATAAAATAAAGTTAGAATAATAACTCGATAATCATGTGCAAATACAATTCCTTGAAAATATGCTAAAATAGCCAAGTTCTGATTTTTCGAAGATGAATGAGGCAAAATAACGTCGATCCTCTGAAAAATAGAATTCAGTCCCGGCTTCGTTTTCTTACATTTCTCCACTTTCAGTGACTACACATCAGACGAGCAGACGAAGGAATTCGTTATGTTCAAAATATTTTAATAAAGCTTTCCAACACATAAACACATACAAATGGCCCTCTTTATTCATATAGTACAGTAACTAATGAATCTACAATAATGCACTGCTTGACCTGACAGCGTGCCTGATCCCTCAAGACCTCGGCCTTATTGCAAGAGTGTATAAGAAATTACGCAAATCAGACACGTCGCTATGCAGTATACAGTGTACCACCATGCAAATAAAATGTTTCAAATCAATAAATAAAAGGAAAAAAATCGAAAAGGACGTAAACTGAAGATACAGGCCATTAGAGACTCAAATGCCATTATATTACAGTGCCAAAGAAACTGTCAATGTAGCGCAAGTGTTTCATAAAAAAAAAGTATTTAAATGACAATATACTTTGGGGTGAGAGATGAAAACAAATATTTCGTCTTCAACTCAGTTCACTTTGCTTTCCCTCAGGACATGCCTATGGCATGCTCAGTGAATTCTCAAAAGTTCACCAAATAACGACCAATAAGCAAACGCCTTCATATAAATCAAGTTCATAAAGCAGCAAGTTTGTGGTTTCTTATATTAACTAATGTTCCGTCTATTCAAGTGAAATGGTCGCATGTTGTCAGGTCAACACTCCATACAGCGTCCATATTTGAGCAAGTAATTAACAATTGTCAATCCAGCACCACTTGCGCTCCTAAACTTCTGTTTGGTTTTTCACTTTCATTCATACCAGCACTTAAATGATGCTTTATATACACAATCAAGTATTGTCTGAACAAAAAAGCGCTTCTTTGAATGCATTTGTAAATGTTATAAAAGTAGGCCTACTGATCATCAGCTTTACTTCATGGTCTACACTGACTTGCAACCTTTCCAAAGTCGCCATGTGTTTTAAAAAGTGGTGTTGTTTTTCTCTTGCATGTGCTTCTCTGAGTCTGGTACCGGCTTGTTGTTGTGATGCTGTTAAGGCTTGTCAGTGCATTGTTTAAACAGGCTCGAGGTGACGTTGTTGAAAAGGACACATTTGTCGGGGCAGGAAGACCCGGCCAATCCGGTGGTGAAGGGGTACACAGGCGGCTGGTCGTACGCACTTATCCCCGCGCTCAGACCCGGTAGACCCGGAGCAGCAAGGGCCGTTGTGGCGGGTATGGACGCCGCTGAGATGGCCTGACCCTGGTTCAGATAGGCCACCAGCCTCCTCATCTCTTCCAGAGCCTGCGCCTGCATGAGGATGTAGTTTTTGGCGAGTAGCAAAGTGGCGATTTTGGAGAGTTTCCGCACTGAGGGACTGTGCGCGTACGGGATGACAGAGCGCAGCTCGTCCAGCGCGTCGTTCAGGTCGTGCATCCTTCGTCTCTCCCGCGCATTGATGTTTAGTCTGAGTGTTTTCTGCTCTTTATTTTTCTTACCTCCCTCCGGTTTACCGGCGGCCACCGTTCTCCCATCGGCCAGGAGGACCATCTCACATCTGCCGTCGCTGTCATCGTCCTGGCTCTGCTCCCCGCCACTGCTCTCGGCCGCCGAGGTCCTGTTGCTGCTCTCGCCAAACTTGACGCACAAAGATCCGGTCGGCAGACCCAACGGTCCCCCTCGACCGCCAGCCAGTCCACCGGGTTGAATCGGGTCTGAGTCGGTCTGGTCGAAACAGCTGATCGGTGACTGGCGGTCCCTGGACCCCGGCAGGTCAACACCAGCCGCTGACCTGAAGGAGTCCATCTTTCTGTTGGAGACAGCACTGAGTGTTTTGTGGAAAATATCTCCCGGTCCGTTCAAGTTCATTCTCCTGTCCATAGCACTTGTCCTCTCCTCCAGACTCTGCTTTAGTGGGTGGCAGTTTCTGGAGACTTTCTCCCGGCGACGGTTCTTGTATAAGTTTCTTGCTTTGTGCGCTGTCAGAGAGAGTGAGTTGGTCTTGATGCCTTATTATTGCTCGACTTGTCAACTGAGATGTGGAGACGCATCGGCTCTCTCTCTCTCCCTCTCTGCGCTCACGCTGCTTATTCGCTCTGATTCACTTTCAGCAGATCTCCACGGCGATCAGCATCACGCGCAAAAACGGGGGAGTCTTTTACATCATTATCTCGAGGCGGGTTAATATGAAGAGGATTTGCCTATTGGGATACCGCTCTCTCGCACTCTCTCTGCCCCCTCTGTCTACCCAATCAGGTTAACGATGTAATTAATGGGATTTTAACAAACAGTCCCGAGTGCTCTCCACCTCCTCCCTCTGTATCTCTCTGTCCTTCTCAGTCTGGGTGTAGTAGCTCCGTGTGCACACATGTTGTGAGGAGCTGCCTACAGCTTTATAATGGGGCGCTGGGGTTTATTATACGAGTTACCGTCTGTATAAAAGCTTGAGTACATGTTTGCAAGGTGCTGCTCCTATTAGGAACCCCAACCACTGCTTTTAAAAGTGACATGCCGAGCGACATTCACCCGTCAGTGGGCAATCTAAATGCGCCTCTCTATTTCAGAATGATGAATACGTCGTAGGGACAATATAACTCTTTATTGACTATTGAGACACTACACTGTCTTTATCCTTCCCTGCCTTCTCCTCTGTCCTAATAAGAAGCGCTTCATTTGTATACCAATATGATATTGATTCTACTCAAAGTTCACGCATCTTTTGCTGTTGATTAAAATGTATAACTATTTTAATCCTGTTCAAACTGTGTACTACTGAGAATAGAAAACACAGGAAATAGTCTACAGTTTCTAGCCTAAAATCCAGAACCTGTTTTACTAACATTCCATGCCTTGTACTACGTGTCATGCCAAATGTTTTGTCAAATTGAACGTTTCTGGTTTCATTGTACATGTCGTTGATAGCCCCTGGATGCGAGCCTCTCTCTATAACGTGTGACTCTCCCTAAAGGGCTCATATTATCGTGAAAATACATTTGCAATGACATCTGTTGGCTATCACGTCAATGCGTCTTACAATAAGCTCTGCAAGGCAACATTGAGCTATTAATGCACTAACGTAACTTTTTTTTTTACATTTAATAATTGTCAGTAAGCTAACTGTAAACATTCATTGACTGAGTAAAATCGATTTATTTAAATCAGAAAGAACCAACCCATCCAAAAAGTCAAGCTGGCTATAGCCATTACTTGTGCTGACATTGCCATCTACTGTCAAGAAGTGTATCCTACATCTATGACAAAATATTTCCCAAGCAAACTTTGCAGAATTAATGCCTTCCTTTATCACCAATTAGGAACACCTCTCTCTCTCTCTCTCTCTCTCTCTCTCTCTCTCTCTCTCTCTCTCTCTCTTTCTCTCTCTCGCACGCACGCACACGCACGCACGCACACACGCACGCACGCACACACACACACACACACACACACACACACACACACCTACACCTCAAGGTCAATGTTTCTGCTTTTCAACCAGGTCAATTAGGCTTCCTACACAGCCTCTGGTAATGATATACTGTGGTGTCTGTGAGGGGTTCTCAGCTTGCACTGACGTTGGAATACTAAAGAACTATGGTCTGGCGACGACACTCACTTTATCCTGAGACAGCGAAGGAACACCTTCATGCCCAATCAGTCTGGGCTAATGAGACATGGTGGGGCTGGATGTAGAAACAGCAGTACCGGGCTAATGAGACATGAAGGGGCTGGATGTAGAAACAGCAGTACCAGGCTAATGAGACAAGATGGGGCTGGATGTAGAAACAGTTGTACCAGGCTAATGAGACAAGATGGGGCTGGATGTAGAAACAGCAGTACCAGGCTAACGAGACAAGATGGGGCTGGATGTAGAAACAGCAGTACCAGGCAAATGAGATATGGTGGGGCTGGATGTAGAAACAGCAGTACCAGGCTAATGAGACATGATGGGTCTGGATGTAGAAACAGCAGTACCAGGCTAATGAGACATGATGGGGCTGGATGTAGAAACAGCAGTACCAGGCTAATGAGACATGATGGGGCTGGATGTAGAAACAGCAGTACCAGGCTAATGAGACAAGATGGGGCTGGATGTAGAAACAGCAGTACCAGGCTAATGAGACATGATGGGGCTGGATGTAGAAACAGCAGTACCAGGCAAATGAGATATGGTGGGGCTGGATGTAGAAACAGCAGTACCAGGCTAATGAGACATGATGGGTCTGGATGTAGAAACAGCAGTACCAAGCTAATGAGACATGGTGGGGCTGGATGTAGAAACAGCAGTACCAGGCTAATGAGACATGATGGGGCTAGATGTAGAAACAGCAGTACTGGGCTAACGAGACAAGATGGGGCTGGATGTAGAAACAGCAGTACCAGGCTAATGAGACAAGATTTTGGAGAGAGATCATGGAGAGTGTAGCGATGGAAGGACTATCTAGAACAGGGTTTGATCCAGTAATTGTGGTTTCAGGGCAGGTGCATTTCCTCCTCTGCCCTAAAGGGCCAGACCTCTTGACTGAGTATGTAGTACACTTTCATAGACGTTTAAAGCATCAATCTGCAGTTCAAACAATAAAGAGGCCACTGATTTGGTAAATAGCTGAGTGATGGGGCTGCAGAAATGTAACCATTCTCAAAATCATAGACAGAGATATGGATGGAAGGATTGACCATCCAGGAGGTCACAGAATTATTGTGTTTTAAGGCTATACAGTGTTTGTTTAGAATTACATTGTTTACCAACAAAGGAGTAAACAAGCTTATATTTTGGGTTCTGATGGGGTAATACATTTTAACTAATGAGGCATATATAAGTTAAATTCTTCAAGAATCAATGGGTGCATAACTGTCCCACCCTGATCTGTTTCATCTGTCTTTGTGATTGTCTCCACCCCCCTCCAGGTGTCACCCATCTTCCCCATTATCCCCTGTGTATTTATACCTGTGTTCTCTGCTTGTCTGTTGTCAGTTTGTCTTGTTTGTCAAGGCAACCAGCGTTTTTGTATCAGCTCCTGCTTTTCCCCAGTCTTTCTTTTCTCGTCCTCCTGGTTTTGACCATTGCCTGTCCTGGCCCTGAGCCCGCCCGCCTGACCACTCTGCCTGCCCCTAACCCTGTGCCTGCCTGTTGTCCTTGACCTTTTCCCCGTCTCTGGATTACCGACCTCTGCCTGACCTGACCCTGAGCCTGCCTGCCGTCCTGTACCTTTGCCCCTGTTGCTGTAATTAACATTGTTACTTCGACATGGTCTGCATCTGGGTCTTACCTTATCCTGATAATATTGTTCATAAAAAATGAAAAATTGGATGTAGCCAACGCACATTGCCCCTTTAAGATGTGAGAAATATCTTGAGGGGTCTAATGACACTTTCAGCTCTTGATGTTTCCTGAAGGGATAATAATGATAATGTATTACATTTCTATAGCGTTATTTATTACAATCTCAAAATGCTTAAAAAAAAAATGAACAACCAATACATCATGAGTAGCCTAGCTATAGGTAGCTAGGTCAACCAATAGAGGCCAAGTCTTTGAGTGCATGCATCCCCAAAGATGGAGAGGGACAGTTCATGGCTTGATCAGAGGAAGTTGGTCAGGTAGATGGTTGACGAAGAGTCTGGTGATGATCTTGTAGAGGGCTACTCTAGGAACCAGTGTGGCCACTGGACTTCTCCTTCACAATGTATGGCACCCACTTGGGTTATGCTTCAGCAGCTCTGGTGGCCAGACAGCACACCCCACAATGTGAAAAAAAACAGTTTGCATGTTCTTCACAAAGAGGGCAACAGATGCTACTGAGCCAGATGTCTATATGTCAGGGGAGAAGCTCCAGGTGGTATCTGATTTTAAGTACCTTGGCAACATCCTTGATTCCAACCTCTCTTTTAAAAAACATGTGAAAAAGGTAATTCAGATAACCAAATTCAACCTAGCTCATTTCTGATTTATACAAAATTGTTTGACTACAGAGGTAGCAAAACTGTACTTCAAATCTATGACTTAACATACTGCTTGACTAGTTGGGCCTAAGCTTGCTGTACAACATTAAAACCTATTCAGTCTGTCTACAAACAGGCTCTCAAAGTGCTTGATAGGAAGCCCAATACCCATCATCACTGTTACATCCTCAGAAAGCATGAGCTCCTGAGTTGGGAAAATCTTGTGCAATACACCGATGCATGTCTTGTATTCAAGATCCTAAATGGCCTGGCTCCCCCTCCACTCAGTATTTTTGTTAAACAGAAAACCCAAACATCTGGCAGCAGATCCACAAGGTCTGCCATGAGAGGTGACTGTATAGTTCCCTTAAGGAAAAGCACCTTTAGTAAATCCGCTTTCTCTGTGAGAGCTTCCCATGTCTGGAATACACTGCCATCAGACACACATAACTGCACCACATATCACACTTACACAAAATGCATGAAGACATGGCTAAAGGTCAATCAGATTTGTGAACATGGTCCCTAGCTGTGTGTTGCCGCTTTCCATGTTGTCTGTTGTCTGTAGTTTGTGAGGTGTGGAAACACTGTTGCTTTTATGACTTTTGTCTTCCTGCTTTTTGTTCTATGTTGCTCTGTCTGTATGCCATGTCTTGCTTGTCCTATGTTGCTCTGTCTGTATGCTACGTCTTGCTTGTCCCATGTTGCTCTGTCTGTATGCTACGTCTTGCTTGTCCTATGTTGCGCTGTCTGTATGCTACGTCTTGCTTGTCCTATGTTGCTCTGTCTGTATGCTACGTCTTGCTTGTCCTATGTTACTCTGTCTGTATGCTATGTCTTGCTTGTCCTATGTTGCTCTGTCTGTATGCTATGTCTTGCTTGTCCTATGTTGCTCTGCGTGTGCTCACTGCTCAATGATTGTCTATATTGTAATTGTTTTTCATAACCTGCCCAGAGACTGAGGTTGAAAATTAGCCGACTGGCTAAAACCGGCATTTTTACTGAAACGTTGATTAATGTGGACTGTCCCTGTAAAAATAAAATAAACTCAAAGTCAAACAGTTCATAGTTGTAGCCAGTCATCCTCACTACGAGCCCTCTGCCTCAGCAATTCATTCCTCTACTGCATATCCCATTCCCCTCAAGCTTCAGGTGACTCTTCAATTTATGTTTTTAAAAGATCCGGAACCAGTAGCCAGGTAAAACCAAAAAGCTGGTATAGTGTCCAGACACACCATTAAAAAAAAACAATGAAATCATACAAATAAAATAAAATAATGAAACAAAACTCAATGTTAAGAAAAACAAAGCAGCTGATAAAAAAAGCTCAAACCTAAAACCTAAACCTAAACCTAAACCTAAACCTAAAACCACTGTTGTGACTTTGTACTTGAGGTAGTAAAGGTAGTCAAGCGCAGGAGAGCAGAGATGTCAAATTAGCGTCTTTAATAGGCAAGTCCAAAAAATGGGTCAGGTACAATACCAATAAACGCCCAAGACATAGGAACACACAGTCACTAACGGAAGGAGAAAAACAACGCTCCTAACTATTCTACAACGCTGTACACAAGAGAATAAACTGAGGAAAACCTCAACGAGCAACATGAAAAATAATCCAGCACAAATCTAAGCGGGAAACAGGTGTAAATATACACACAGAAATGAAAGCAAATGAAAACCAGGTGTGAATGAACCAAAGACAAAACAAATGGAAAAATAAAAATTGATCGGTGATGACAGCCGAGCACCGCTGGAACAAGGAGAGGAACAATCTTCGGTGGAAGTCGTGACAACCACTTAAAAATATTAAAATATGACATATTTACAGAAGCTCTTTTCTAAGGCTGCTAGGGTGCTGAGTGTATAAAATATTAGGAACACCTACTCTTTCCATGACGTAGACTGCCCAGGTGAAAGCTATAATCCCATCTTGATGTCACTTGTTAATAAATCTACTTCAATCCGTTTAGATGAAGGGGAGGTGACAGGTTAAATAAGGATTTTTAGGCCTTCAGACGATTGAGACAAGGATTGTGTATGTGTGTCATTCGGAGGGTGAATGGGCAAGACAAAAGATTTATGTGCCTTTGAATGGGGTAATGGTAGTAGGTGCCAGGTGCTCCGGTTTGCGTCAAGAACTACAACACTGCTGGGTTTTTCATGCTCAACAGTTTCCTGTGTGTATCAAGAATGGTCAACCACCCAAAGGAGATCCAGCCAACTTGACACAATTGTGGGAAGCATTGGAGTCAACATGGGCCAGCATACTTCTCGAACGCTCTCGACTCCTTGTGGAGCCCATGCCCAGATTAATTGAGGTTGTTCTGAGGGCAAAAGAAGGGGTGGGGAGGTGCAACTCAATACTAGGAAGGTGTTCCTAATGTTTGGTATACTCAGTGTATATACCGGGGAAAAAAGTATAAACGCAACATGCAACAATTTCAAAGATGTTACTGAGTTACAGTTCATATAAGGAAATCAGTCAATTGAAATAAATGCACTAGCCTTAATCTATGGATTTCACATGACTGGGAATACGGATATGCATCTGTTGGTCACAGATACCTTAAGAAAAAAGGTAGGGACGTGGATCAGAAAACCAGTCAGTATCTGGTGTGATCTCTATTTACCTCATGCAGCACGACACATCTCCTTTGCATGGAGTTGATCAGGCTGTTGATTGTGGCCTGTGGAATGCTGTCCCACTCCTCTTCAATGGTTGTGCGAAGATATTGGATATTGGCGGGAACTGGAACACGCTGTCATACACGTCAATCCAGAGCATCCCAAACATGCTCAATGGGTGACATGTCTGGTGAGTATGCAGGCCATGGAAGAACTGGGACATTTTCAGCTTCCAGGAATTGTGTATCTCTGTGCATTCAAATTGCCATCATTAAAACACAACTGTGTTCGTTATCCGTAGCTTATATCTGCCCATACCATAACCCCACCACCACCATGGTGGACTCAGTTCACAACGTTAACATCAGCAAACTGCTCTCCCACATGACGTCATACACGCTGTCTGCCATCTGCCCGGTACAGTTAAAAACGTGATTCAACCCGTGAGAGCACACTTCTCCAGCGTGCCAGTGGCCATCAAAGGTGAACATTTGCCCACTGAAGTCGGATACGACAACGAACTGCAGTCAGGTCCAGACCCTGGTGAGGACGACGAGCACAGAGATTAGCAGTTTGTGATGAAATTCTTCAGTTGTGTATACCCACAGTTTCATCAGCTGTCTAGGTGGCTGGTCTCAGACGATCCCGCAGGTGAACCTGGATGTGGAGGTCCTGGGCTGGCGTGGTTACACGTGTTCTGTGGTTGTGAGGCCAGTTGGTCGTACTGCCAAATTCTGTAAAACGATGTTGGAGGGGGCTAATGGTAGAGAAATTGAAATTAAATTATCTGGTAACAGCTCTGGTGGACATTCCTGCAGTCAGAATGCCAATTGCAAGCTCCCTCAAAACTTCAGGCATCTGTGGCATTGTGTTGTGTGACAAAACTGCACATTTTAGACTGGCCTTTTATTGTTCCCAGCACAAGGTGCACCTGTGTAATGATCATGCCGTTTAATCAGCTTCTTGATTTGACTATCTTGGCAAAGGAGGAATGCTCACTAACAGGGATTTAAACAAATTTGTACACAATATTTGAGAGAAATATGCTTCCTGCGTATGGACTATTTCTGGGATCTTTTATTTCAGCTCATGAAACATGGGACCAACACTCTACATGTTATGTTTATATTTCTGTTCAGTGTATATACAGCACCAGTCAAAAGTTTGGACACACCTACTCATTCAAAGGTTGTTCTATTTTCTACATTGTTGAATATTAGCAAAGACATCAAAACTATGAAATAACACATATGGAATAATGTAGTACCAAAACAAGTGTTAAACAAATCAAAATAATGTTAGATTCTTCTAAGTAGCCAACCTTTGCCTTGATGACAGCTTTGCACACACTTGGCATTCTCAAAACCAGCTTCACGTAGAATGCTTTTCCAACAGGCTTGAAGGAGTTCCCACATATGCTGAGCACTTGTTGGCTGCTTTTCCTTCACTCTGCGGTCCAAACCATCTCAATTGGGTTGAGGTTGAGTGATTGTGGAGGCCAGGTCATCTGATGCAGCACTCCATCACTCTCTTTCCTGGTCAAATAGCCCTTACACAGCCTGGAGGTGTGTTTTGGGTCATTAACCTGTTGAAAAGCAAATAACAGTCCCACTAAGCGCAAACCAGATGGGATGGTTTAACTGACTTGCCTAGTTAAATAAAGGTTTTAAAAAATAAATAAAAATGGTGTATCGCTGCAGAATGCTGTGGTAGCCATGCTGGTTAAGTGTGCCTTGAATTCTAAATAAATCACTGACAGTGTCACCAGCAAAGCAACCTACACCATCACACCTCCTCTTCCATGCTTCACAGTGAGAACCACACATGAAGAGATCATCCGTTCACCTACTCTGCGTCTCACAAAGACACGGTGATTGGAATCAAAAATCTAAAATTTTGACTCATCAGACCAAAGGATAGATTTTCACCAGTCTAATGTCCATGCAAGTCTCTTCTTCTTACTGGTGTCTTTCAGTAGTGGTTTCTTTGCAGCAATTTGACCATTTAGGCCTGATTCACATAGTCTCCTCTGAACAGATGATGTTGAGATGTGTCTGTTACTTGAACTCTGAAGCATTTATTTGGGCTGCAATTTCTGAGGCTCTAATGAACTCCTCTGCAGCAGAGATTACTCTGGGTCTTCCTTTCTTGTGGTGGTCCTCATGAGAGCCATTTTCATCAAAGCGTTTGATAGTTTTTGCGACTCCACTTGAAGAAATGTTCAAAGTTCTTGACATTTTCCAGATTGACTGACCTTCATGTCTTAAAGTAACAATGGACTGTCATTTCTCTTTGCTTATTTGAGCTGTTTTTGACATAATATGGACTCTGTCTTTTACCGAATAGGGCTGTCTTCTGTATAAAACAGAACTGGTATACACAACACAACACACAACACAACTGATTGGCTCAAGTGCATTAAGAAGGAAAGAAATTTGGCAAAGGGTGGCTACCTTGAAGAATCTCAATTGAATAATATATTTAACATTTTTAAACACTTTTTTGTGACTACATGATTCCATATCTGTTATTTCCTAGTTTTGATGTCTTCACCATTATTCTACAATGTAGAAAATTGAATGAATAGGTGTGTCCAAACTTTCGACGTATATATATATATATATATATATGCAATTCACCCACAAATCAAAGTTTGTCAGAAACCTTCATACCTCAATAGTGGACCATAGTAGTCACTATTCCAGTTACACACAATAGGTACAAATTCAGTCTTCAGACTGTGTTTTGGTTTTGTCTGCATCCTCCAATTGATCACTCTACATCGACTACTAAGTAACTGTCATCTCACACACATTATTTCCTTTGCTGAGGGAAAACCCATTGCCAATATTTTTCTCTATCTCGTTTGAGTCGTGCTGTAGTAAGTAATGTCAACCACAAGGTGGCAGACAACACCTAGTCTGAGGACAGCTACGTATGTTTTTAATGGTGCAATGGTGAATAAACCACTGGAGATCTTAGTAAGAGTTGGCATGTTTAGGAATTGTATAAATCCAACATAATTCTATGCAATTTAGAGGAGATAGAAATTCATGAATGGACAATTGTCTAGTTTGCATGATGATTTTCCAACTCATGAACTGAATTATATTTTACTGCCTCAATTTTCTGAGTTGAAATGGAACTGCTGATGTCCAGCCATGAATATCAATCACTATAAGTGTTTATACTTATTTGATTTTTTAAAAATCACTTTCATGTCTGTTGTGTCATCCACAAATGTTTTGTTGCATGGCAACACCATCACATAAAGATATTTATTTTGTATTGAGTAGCAATTTCCCCAAGTGGTCACTTCAGACCAATTACTGTTTGTGCTTCTCATCTTAGAGTAGGTAATGTTAAGTCAGTGGGGCTGTTCTCTGTGCCAGGTCCTGTCCTGAGTGCAGGGCCTTCAATAGCCTTTTGGTGGCCCTAAGTGAGATTTGGTCGTGGATCCACACACCATGCGGCAAAAAAAATCAGTGGATTACTACAAGTTTAGATAGCTGGCTAGGCTAACTACCAATCTAAAAATGCTTAGCTGACATGGCTAATTGAGTGACTGTCACTGACCGACACAAAGGAATGCTGATTTACAACATTTTGAAATTGCACCTGGTATTTTCTACTATTCTTACCCATCAATAGTATGTTGAGACCACGACTGAGTTACAATCTACAATACATGACCAAATGTATGTGGACAGCTGCTTGTCGAACATCTCATTCCAAAATCATGGGCATTAATATGGAGTTGGTCAACATTTTGCTTCCATAACAGCCTCCACTCTTCTGGGAAGGCTTTCCACTAGATATTTGAACATTGCTGTGGGAACTTGCTTCCATTCAGCCACAAGAGCATTAGTGAGGTTGGGCAGTGAGGTTGGGCAGTGATGTTGGGTGATTAGGCCTGGCTCACAGTCAGTGTTCCAATTCATCCCAAAGGTGTTCGGTGGAGTTGAGGTTAGGGCTCTGTGCAGGCCAGTCAGGTTTTTCCTGATCGATAATTGAGGAATAATAATTTCTGTGCTGACCTTGCTTTTTGCACAGGGGCAAGAAAGGGCCTTCCCCAAACTGTTGCCACAAAGTTGGAAGCACAGAGTCGTCTAGAATGTCATTGTATACAGTAGCATTAAGATTTCCCTTCACTGGAACTAAGGAGCCTAGCCCGAACCATGAAAAACAGCTCCATACCGTTATTCCTTCTCCATCAAACTTTACAGTTGGCACTACGCATTGGGACAGGTAGCGTTCTCCTGGCATCTATCTGCCAAACACAGATTAGTCCGACGGACTGCCAGATGGTGAATTGTGATTCATCACTCCAGAGAATGCTTTTCCACTGCTCCACAGTCCAATGGCAACGAGCTTTACACCACTCCAGCCAACACTTGGCATTGCCCATGGTGATCTTAGGTTTGTGTGCGGTTGCTCGGCCATGGAAACCCATTTCATGAAGCTCCTGACAAACAGTTATTGTGCTGAAGTTGCTTCCAGAGGCAGTTTGGAATTCTCTAGTGAGTGATGCAACCGAGGACAGACAATTTTTACCACTTCACAATAACAGCACTTACAGTTGTCCCGGGGCAGCTCTAGCATGACAGAAATTTGATGAACTGACTTGATGGAAAGGTGGCATCCTATGACGGTGCCACAATGAAAGTAACTGAGCTCTTCAGCAAGGCCATTCTACTTCAATGTTTGTCTATGGAGATTGCATGGTTGTGTGCTCGATTTTATACACCTGTCAGCAACCGGTGTGGCTGAAATAGCCGAATCCACTAATTTGAAAGGGGTGTCCACATACTTTTGTATTTTTATTTTTATTTATTTTTTATTTCACCTTTATTTAACCAGGTAGGCAAGTTGAGAACAAGTTCTCATTTACAACTGCGACCTGGCCAAGATAAAGCATAGCAGTGTGAACAGACAACACAGAGTTACACATGGAGTAAAACAAACATACAGTCAATAATACAGTATAAAGAAGTCTATATACGATGCGAGCAAATGAGGTGAGATAAGGGAGGTAAAGGCAAAAAAAGGCCATGGTGGCAAAGTAAATGTATATATCGAGCACACAGCCATATTGTAACTCAGTCGGGGTCTTAACTTACTATTAAGAGTAAGAATATATATAGGCTATCTTTATGTTGCTAAGGTCATTCATAGAGGCCCATTATTTTCTACAGCAGTAGAATAACCTAAAAGAACTCAGGAAATGTGCCATTATTTTCTACAGCAGTAGAATAACCTAAAAGTACTCAGGAAGTGTGCCATTATTTTCTATATCAGTATAATTACCTAAAAGTTCTCAGGAAATATGCCATTATTTTCTACAGCAGTAGAATAACCTAAAAGTACTCAGGAAGTGTGCCATTATTTTCTATATCAGTATAATTACCTAAAAGTTATCAGGAAATATGCCATTATTTTCTACAGCGGTATAATAACCTAAAAGTACTCAAGAAATGTGGCATTATTTGCAACACCCATGCATTATACACCAGGGTGACTACAGACAAGGGATGGGATCAATTCAGGAAGTGATTTAAAATTAAAATTCGAAAATTGAATAACATTTGAAATAAATGGCTTCTGCTCCTTAGTTTATTGATAAATCATGAAAAATCTTTTTTATTTTTATTTATTATTTTTTTTATAGTTATTTAAGCAAACCTTCCTGAATGGCCTTCAGTTCAAATTGACCCTAGCCCTGCGAGAGATAACTCTAGAGATAACTATATGCTTTTATATGACTATCTCTCTACACTATGCACAATCTATTTTTCTTCCTTCGTTCCCTGCCTCCATCCCTCCCTTTCTCTTGTCTTTCTCAACCTCATTATAATGACGTGTGTCTGAAAACCTATCAGCCAAGATCCTGTTATTTAGTAATGCTGACCAAAGGAGGGGGAGGAATCCTAACTTAATTCAGGAAAACGGGCAAACCACTGGTACCCAAGGGTAGTGGAATGGGTATTTCATCACCTAGGAGGGCCTTCTCTTCTTCCTATGGTGCTTTGTGATTGTCAGATACAGATACAGCTAATTTAATACTATTTCAAATGTGGTTACTGTATACCTATAGACCTATCAAATACAAATTCCCACTGAAAATCCTGATGAATTGTAGTGTATATTTATTTGTTAGTGATTACCCTGAAACCTTGTCAACTTGTTAAAAGGATTCGACATGAACCATGTATGTTTACCCTCACTCGCTCTGTGGCGTGTAGCCTACAGTGGTATGCAATGTATTAAAGCCTGCCCATGTATGCAATGGCCACCAGGTGGCAGAGCAATCCTATGGGAATTATTGTAAATCTACAAACTGGGAAGAAACGATTCAACATAGACCTAGATTTGATTGAATTTGAATAAATGCTTTTGACCAATGCATATCAATATCTCTTCGAAATTGTGGAGATGCGCTATATATTTGAATCTGGATTATCTGTTCAGATTCTGAGTCAAATGATCCTAGAATGGACGGTTGAACATGCTGGCCTACGGATTAGTGTATGTAGGTTAGGACTATCCGGTGTTTGGCTGGCTACAAATTAGTTGGTCGTTACATTAGGCTATGTTTTAGAATTATTGTTTTTTTCACTGCTTGCAAATGTCAAGTAATCTTGTTCGACGAGGCTTATATCATTAAGCTTACACGTAAACCTCAGAATTAGACACGATGCAATGTAGAACTGTGGCTATACATGTCCCTACGTGCATTCTTGTGGCGTGTGTTTCTGTGCCTGTTTGTGAGTGCTGATGCATGCATACAGTGTCTTTGTGTAAATAAATCCGGTTGTGCCCTACTTTCGTGTATTCAATAGAATGAATTGCATTTGTTTGAGCTTACTGTATATTTCGTGTATAATATTATTCTGGTGCGTTTGCGTAGCGCAGGCCTACTAAAACAATGGTCTGCTCGTCTCGGCGGCTAGCTGGTTTCAGCACCAGTAGAGGTGGACAGCGCCTTCAGAGTGGGTCGTGAATAAGCAAGGCCTCTGCCAAAGGTCATCATTCATAGACACTCGACCACAGCGCACGTTCACAACTTCATCCCACCTATTTTAAGCTGCATATGTTTAAGATGGATGTGTTTAAGCATATCATGTTGCATATCGACCGTGTACATGCCTTTGAAATGACATCCGTTCTCAAAAAAGTAAGACATGAGCCGGTAATATTGGGTACAATTTCTTTATTCTGAAAAAAGAAAACAATACAAAATAGAGGGCAATTTACGGACAACAATTGCAGACACACAAAGCTTTCCCTTATCCCTTTAGCGTGTTGTTTTAATGAAAGCTGTGTGCTCTCGCGCCGACGATAGCAGGCTCCGCTCTTGGCATTCACCGCGTGCCTTAATTGTAAGACATTAAATCAAGGTCCGCTGTGAACACGGAAAGCCTGAACCAGAACCTCAGATCTCTCTCTCTCTCTGTGTGTGTGTGTGTGTGTGTGTGTGTGTGTGTGTGTGTGTGTGTGTGTGTGTGTGTGTGTGTGTGTGTGTGTGTGTGTGTGTGAGCTACATTTTGCCATTGAAATCGGAGTTGACCACTTCGACCCATACCATTCCTTGTTCAATGTACCCACCCGTTCCTTCAGACCTTCAGTGCGAATAGTTGTCAATGTCGATGTCGTTGTTCTTTGAAGTTGGACTCCCAAAACAGCCAATCATTCTGTAATGGTAGACAAAGTTGTTGATAAATGTATATACATTACCCCACCGTGAAAACGGAATGTAATTTGGCAAAATTAGAAAAATGTTTGCAATAGGCTAAGCCTATTGAAGGCCCGCGGCCATTGAACTTGGTGCGTAATGGGTTAAAGTCGTCACTAGCGCTGTTTTTTGGTGGCGAGTTTCAAAATTATGGTTAGTCCGAATTCATCTCGGGAGGCAAAAAAAAGAGAGACGGATCGTTTGATCGTCTCGTCAAAAAAAGCTTCGGACAGGTGTAGACTTCAACGTCGTCGTATTCCTACATCAAATATCTACCAAAAAAAGAAGAAAACACAAAATGCGTCACAAACCTTCATAGACAGTCAATACAGCAATCATCTTATTTTTGACAATAATCTTATAGAGATCCATACAAGTCGCTGTCTGCGTAGAAAAAAATGGATGGCCCTTTACAAGAGAACGCATAGCACCGCACAAGTCTACTCGCAGGTCATTTTTTTTTTTTTAAGAGAGACGCCGCAAAGCGCGAGCGGGACAATTGAAAAGCTTTGCTTCCCTCCCGCATACTGTATTCCATCAACGCACCGTGGAACCACCGAAGGCAAAGGTATATAGGCTCCTCTACTCACAAATCCATCTGGGACCGAGGACGAGCTGAGCTGAGTTGTACATGTCCCGTTTCCAACACCGCTAAATGTGACTGATCTCCCTCCGCCCGGTCTTTTCCACTCGCTGGATAACTTTAGGATTAATGGCGCTCTAGCCAAACAAATAAGGCATCTGCCTTCAGCGCAAGAGGATTGCATGGGGGGCAGTGACGTCACTGGGCAAACAGATGTTCTCTCTCTCTCTATAGCCAACGTCCCCGATCAGCTTCCTGTGCCCTTGAAACTAAGGAAAAAGCACTTCAATCCCAGTTTAAACCTATAATCTCCCTGTTTCTTAGCTGTTGCAATTAGGCTACCCAACGCACCTCGTTAAAATGTAATGGTGATGGACATAATGGAAATAGAGGATTTTAAATATTGTTTTTGCATTTCAGTGCACAGTGATCTGGATGAGTAGTTTGATAACATCACAACATTAGTTATTGATTTATCCTAAATTAAAGTTTTGACACTTATAAAATGTTATTATACTATTCTAAAAAATAAACGCACACACACGCATACGTACATATACGCACACATTCCGATTCCGAGTTAAGCAGAGAGCGAGAGTTTTTTTTTACATTTTGCCGAATTGTTTAATATCTGTCAGCCATTTACAACAATTTCGTTAAACAATTTGTTTAAGTCCAATGCTGGAGCCTATCTGCTGTTGGTGATTTTGAAACAGGTGCATGCACCTTGCAAACTATTTTACATTTTCTCTTGAAAGCAAGATAATGTGTGCATTAATTCAATTAATTGTGCACAGCAGGCCTAGCCATGTGCATAGCATATCAAAGGCATAGTGTTTATTGCGCATTATAAACGTGTTTGAAACTGTATGCCAATAGGCTATTAGATGAAATCTCTGATTGTGTTGAATTCAGTCTTTATGTCCATTAATTTACCTCGTGAACCAGTGCAAAGTATACTGACATTTCAATAATCAATGATTGAGTCACTGCTACTATACTGCTATTACCTCCGCCACTAATATTACGAGTAGCCTATCTACTACAGCAAGTAGGCTACTGCTACAACAGTGCTTCTAAGCGATCCACTAGACTTTGGGGACTATTTCTGCCTTTACACAGATTATATTCATTCATAAACATACGCTAGGATGCAGTGTGGGTCCTGAAGGCTACCGAATATGATTATTGAACCTCATCACCCATTCAATGGAGAAACAAAGGGAAACGCCATTTTAGATGGGGGGAAAATCCCATCTATCATATGAAATATCTAAATGAAGCCGTCCTTTATGAACCGATATTTGGAGTGTATGACAAAACCGTATGACAGTCCTCGCATCTCATAGCCATTGGGAACGCAACCCAGTTGACCCAATGTGCGCGGACCTATTGTCTTCAAGCGCTGCGCGATGAACAAATAAACAAGTGCATAATGACCATGCATCCATGCCATCTTTGTTATCGATTAAATAACTGTATTCATATGTGTCCAGTTGCACTGTAATGTTTTCGGTATAGAGATTTGTCTGGCTCTTTGTCAGCCTTATTCATATCCATGATTACTTGAGGTATTTTTTTCTGAACGCCCGCAATAACAATGGTAAGTGCAACGTGGGAAGGAATGTCCGTTATCTTTGAGCACATATGCCTAGAGCGAACCATGCCGACACCACGACCCCATACAGGCCTAGTGTCCGCTTTAATGTTACACAGCGACCAGACTTGAAAAGCACATTTATTTTCATCTAATTATTATATAAGACACGGACCTAGTCGAAACATGGACCATACTCACCATCTCTCGCCATATGGTCCATCTTATAGTCTTTTCGTGTATCCATTCGTTTGTGTTGTCTTTCACGTCACTGTATGGTGTAGTTATTTTTGGTCTTAGCAAAGCAACTTGTATTCCCGGTTATTTCGGTTTAGCGATGGACAATCG
This sequence comes from Oncorhynchus mykiss, assembly GCF_013265735.2. Taxonomy (NCBI): domain Eukaryota; kingdom Metazoa; phylum Chordata; class Actinopteri; order Salmoniformes; family Salmonidae; genus Oncorhynchus; species Oncorhynchus mykiss. Next base: position 15,099,244 of record NC_048575.1, read on the forward strand.
GACGACTCCGGCAGGCGAGTAGTGGATACCAGTATGAGCAATGCTCTAGCTTCTGCAAAGCATGGCTGCGTTTTTTCCTTTTTTTCAAGAGGGCAGGTCGTTCTGTGCATTACAATGAGTTAAATCTCTCTTTCCCTCTCCCCCCTCTCTCCCCCTCTCTCTCGTTCTCTCTCTCTCTCTCGCTCTCTCTCTCTCTCTCTCTCTCTCGCACACACATTGTTTTTAATATCAAATTTCAATATAACATGAAAATAATTTGGTTAAGTTAGTCATCTGCCCATGTTGTTCGTCGTGTTTGTATCTTTCATGGTGTTAAATATAGCCTAGCAGTGCACTAAATCATAATGGACTAGATATATGGAATCAACTATAATCTGAACCTAGATTAGGAGTGTGTGTAATAACCGTACAGCATTGAATCGTCGTCTCCTTGTGCTGGGCGCAATTTGTCATGTTTAATACCGTTTGTCCTGAGAGCTCCATTAGTACGTTATAGTTATGCCTCTGGACCGCAGCTCAGTCTCACTGCATTTGATCCTGTGAGATGGTGAGCCCTCAGACCGCACGTGATTCATGGGCCATATATAAATGTCATTTTATTTCACGACCTTAAAATAAGTACAAATTCATATTTACAACTTCTAACGATTGTAGATGTTTAAGCATACCCCTCGACCCAGTGTATCGTTATGCACTTAACCTATGCATGAAGGTCTTCTAGGTAGCCTATTTTAAATACAGGTAGGGAGCCTATTGTAAATACAGGTAGGTAGCCTATTGTAAGTACAGGTAGGTAGCCTATTGTAAATACAGGTAGGTAGCCTATTGTAAATACAGGTAGGTAGCCTATTGTAAATAAAGAGGGGCCTTATTCACGCAAGTGCATTTATTTACATGCATACCATTCTTCATATATTTCTAAAACACTATAATGTTGTATAGGCTTGCATCTTCTCTGGATAAACCATGCTTAGCACCATGTTACAAGCGCAGATGTCATGGATATTTTGGCGCATGTAACTCTCCAGTGTAGAGTTAGGCAAACTGCTGCAGCTTTCCTAATTAGGTCAGATGAGATAAGGTGGATTCAGCACTTACAGTACCATCAAATATGGCAAAAGGCTATTTCTGCTTCATAGCACACCAGATTTTTGAAAATGTCAAATATTGTAGACCCAAGGCCAGTAAAATGTGAGGGTACATGGGCGACTATAATTCTCCAAACGCGTCATCAGTCAATGTCTGACTTGATATGAAACACGCAGAAACATTAATGTCAGTCACATTATGGATAGTAGCTAGCCTACTTCTAGGTCTATAGGCCTGCGATTTTGGTTAAACAAATTTGAAATGGGTGTGAAGAATCCACTAGGCCAATACAGTGCGAGCTATTCAATATCGAATGAATAATTCATTGAAGTAAGTGCCACCCATGTGTTCTGTGCTACTGGTTTGTATTCTCTTCAGTTCCTGTGGAGGTCGACGCAGGGGCAAAATATCCAATCGAAACACAACACAGTATGGATCCCCACACTGGGCCCCATGGAAAGATGATGTCACTCTAGCCTGTCTAAACTCACTAAAGCCCTATAGGTTCAATGAAATGACCCGCATACACAGTGAATCACACACACACACACACACACACGCACGCACGCACGCACACGCGCGCGCGCACTCACACACACACACACACACACACAGAAAAGCAAAGTGTTACAAATAAATATATTTCAGTTGACATGATTTGAACATCTGATATGTCGCTATAGCATGTGTGTCCTCCACTTGCTCTGAATACAGAAGCTGCTGCATGTTCAAAATGCACCGGCCTTTAAGAACAAAACACCCCCTCTATTTCTCTGCTTCTTCTCCTTCTGCTTTCCCTCTGTTCTCTTGACGCGTGTAGGCTGCAGGCCTTCTCCTCTCCATCCATAGGACATTTACCTCCCAGCCTGCCCTCTATAGAATTGTACTATAGGCTACTACTACATTATATTACAACGGGCCTTTAAACACACGATTGCTGTGATAATTCAATTCTCGTTTGATGATACCACATTGGCCGCTGCAAATATTAATACCGTATCTGGAAGGCATGGAATATAATTTATTTGTTTCTGTATCAGCAGTGGTATAGTGCAAAACAGGTTATTTAAAGCTAAATGGACAAAGCCATTCAGGCCAAGCTACATGCGGCTACATATCTGGATTGCTGCCACTTCAGAGCGACATTTTAAAGCCGCATATTTTATCTGCGAGGGCGTAGAAAAAACTATTGTTCCCCCTGAAACAATGGAAGCTGCGGGCGACATGCAGCAGTGCGAACATTGAATGGCGAGGCTACGGGATGTGCGCGGGTCAGTGCCCGGGGTCCCCCTCCCAAAGCCCCTTTCCCAGCGCGTCACAATGAGCCAGCGCGAAGTCTGGGCTCTGCGGGGTCACAGGCCATCCCTTATTGTCCGGCCCTTCAAAACAGACAAACATTTATTAACCAATGGCCGAACGGAGGGTCAACACAATGGAATGGGGTAAAAACAGAGAAAACAATACCTAGAGGGGGGGGGGGGGGGGGGGGGGGGGGGGTACTCCCTAAAATAACTTCTCCCTGCAGATGCAAATTCCACCATCAGTTAGGCCAGAGGTGGGACTTGTAAAGTTTGAAACCTTGAAGCCCAAGTCCAACAGTCGGTGTAGAGAAATGTCTGCAGACTGATCTGGCTATTAATCGGAGGATGGTACTACTGCTAAAGCACGGCCTCTCAAGTAAGACAGAATTTCGACTTTTAGTTTTTTTTATTTTATTTTTACTTTTTACATTTCGTTCAATTTTACATTGAATTGTGTTGTGCAGAATAGCCATGGTCAATTCGGTGTGAGGTTGTAGTGCTCCGTTTAACTATTTGTGTAGTCTAGACTAGATATCAAATGGGCCATAATGGAAAGTGGTGCTTTGCATTGTGGCGTTACCCTGACTCACACGTCATTCTTCTCAAATTTGACGGGATTGTTTACAAAATACTCGAAAATATTACTTGAAAAACATTGGTTTAGGTTGTGTATAACTAGTCATGTGCAGCTGAAATTGGTCGCTACATATTCTGAGTGACACAAAAAGAAGCTATAGTAGCCTATGCCAGTTCAATAATTTACCATTTTTCGTAAAACATAAACACAATATCATGAAAGGCTGAATTAAATCAAAGTCAAGTTGTTTGTCAGGCTATTGGTTATTAAATGTAGCCTGTCTCTAAATGAAGTAATCTCTAGTTGTACTTGAATAAAAATGTATCTAGCATAGAATATTGATGAATTATTGATTATTTCAGGAAACCGTTACTATGGGTTATACAGGCACGCACAGCAGGCATGTATCTTTCGAAATGTAAGTACTTTACCGATTGTGGTCTATTTGTGTAACAATAGGCTCCATATAACATTCGTTTGTAGTAGGCTAACGCATGTTAATAGGCATGTAAATAGGTTCAAATCTAAACAAATCAAACTTTATTTAAAGTGGTGGTATCAGTCTGAGAATATTCATATTCAATTTAATAGCAATCTACCCGGGATGTTCCAGCCGAAATGTGGGGACATTTTCTGTAAATTAGCAACATCCAGACACAACTCTCTCATGTAAACAAATTCGTTTGTTGTCTGATGTAGTATGATACATAGACTACGATAAAACAACGGACATGTCAAATAGTCGCGGTGTAAATGTGCTGTTATTAACGCTTATAGCATTCTCCTTATCACAGTCGATAAGCGTTGTGGTTTTCTGTATATCGAATTTAACAACGGGGTATAATGTAGCCTATATGACCCCTCCTCCTTCCTAGCCTATACAGACACAAAGACCCATAGGCTTCTATCCCCTAACCTTGTAGCATCAGAGCCTCACTGAAATACTTGACACATACAATAGGTTACCTCAAAGGTTGTAGAAGCAATCGCATGGATCTTATTAATACCACTTTGATAGGCCAATTCATATTATCAATAGCATTATCCATATTAGCATTGATTAACCACTCAGTAAGAACATTTGACTGCATCAACCCATATCACAATCTTTAGATTTCAGACATCAATCTTTCAATGTGAAACTCATTGTCAATATTAGCAATATGATAATTCATATTTGCATTGATCAACCACTCAATTATATAATGGAATTTGGATCGTATTATTGTACAAATCATAATGTAAATATTTGAGACCCAGAGATGGACTTGAGATTCCTGTTGTTTGATCCCTGAGAATGTTGATCAGTAGGAAGTGGGGGATGAGGTGTCTGATTATATATGAAGATATATACAAATAAATATACTTTCAAAATACATCTCATGTTTTGCTTAATTAAGGAATACATATCCATTGTAATAACCTTATATTTTATATTTCAATATACTAATAAGATACAAACACATTCAAAGCTAAATGAATGGAATCAGCCCAGTGAAGCTCCATTATTCCATTTTGCTATTCAAATAGAGGTGACAATTATTGTTAATAATTATATTGTTGTCAATGATAACCAAGATGTATCCACCATGCTCTAGTATAGTGAGTTTTTGATTAACAGAAAGTATGAGATTGTATCTGGGAAATACTGTATGGAAGCATGATCAAATAGTCATGGTGGTCATGATACAAGTCAATGGCAGGATAAGCTAGTGTTTCAGTGATGTCAGGTAGATTGCCGCAGTCATCAAATTAAATTGTATTTGTCACATGCACCGAATAGAACAGGTGTTGACTTTACCGTGAAACGTTTACTTACGAGCCCTTTCCCACCAATGCAGAGTAAGTCAAAATATATATATTTGTTCAATGAATCTTATTGCCTGTCATGCTCAGTTCTGTAGCCATGACAATGTGATCATTAGTATATACAATCCTTCTTGAGGTTGCTCTGCCATTTGTGTTTATGCATTTTGTTCCTACCCATAGATAGTATTTCCCAGAGCCATATATGGATGTCCATACAGATGTAGGATCCTCATTTGACCTATACTGTCACAGCAAAATGCATCAACAAAATTTGATCATTTATTCCCTAATGTTGCTTGATCGGTGGTTAGGCTATTAGCTGGCCAAAAGTAGGCTACATGAAAAGTGGAATACTGTTAATATAACCGTTAATATAACCGTGTGTTAGTGGGGGTTTTCAGTGAACTCATGTAAATCACCAAGCTCGTATCCATTTCCTGTGGTGCACAAACATTCTCAGCAACAAAAGAGTGGTCAAATGAAGATAGTATGTATGTATGGCTCTCATTTTTTATTACTAGGACACATAATGAGCAGTGTTCTTGCCACCAGCAATGTATGTGTGCTTCATACTCGTCTGTTAATAAAGTATGTAATTACATAGGTCAATATTGCACTATAGTTAGGCCTACTCTACTCTAATGCAATGTATCATTATTGTACAGTACTGGCATCCAATCTCACCAGTTGTACTCTGTTTTGTTTTGGGTGATATACCTAGATGGCTTTCTTATCACAACTGTATTTCAATGAAATTCTGATCTGAGTTGTCCCCCTATATTTAGCCCAGATAGGCCTGGATGTTATCCCAGGCAGGGCAGTGTAGCACCAAACACCAAACAGTTGTTGTGTTGTTGTTGGTTGCGTGCGAGCTGAAACAGGTCATCTGCAGTACAGACCTTCAGGCTGTGTTTCTACAGATGTATGGTCTTAATTTGAGCCTGTTTGCTACAGCATGAAAATAATCCTGCAGCAACAGGAAATGTTGGATTTTAATTATGTGGATTTTAATTAATGGACCTTTTTTGTAGGGGTTGACATATTTTTCGTAAGGGAAAATCAAGTCTGATATTTCGAAGTGAAAATTACAAACCTTTTTAAACCCCAAAATATAAAGTTCTCCTGCAACAGAGTGATCAAATTAAGATCCTACATCTGTAGCATCCTCCATGTACAACCACAATCACAATCATGTCTCTCCTCCGTTTTAGGACTGCTTTTAAATTCAAATGAATCTTAAAATACAAAGTTGAATGGTGTTCAATTGTTAATGCTAAATACAATAGCTTGAGTGCAAGGCTATGTGCAGATGTTTATTCTGAGTGGTAAACTATTTTAGAATTAAATAGATGTATCTGAACTATGAAAAATAAAAATAAAACATATGAATCCATGTACTCTAGGTTAAAAGTAATTAACGGTACCAGTTCCAGCATCCCACAATTTGTGCCATTCATTCATTTTGTTTCAGACAGCTGTAGTTTAAAGGGGCCATTCTTAACATGCTCTAAAAAGCACATCAATAATTATGTCCTCAAAGACTATTGAATAGCACCATGATACCTTCAGGGGCTGACACTCTGGAGTCGTTTAGTACATGTATACACTGAACAAAAAATATAAACGCAACATATAAAGTGTTGGTCCCATGTTTCATGAGCTGAAATAAAAGATCCCAGAAATGTTTCATATGCATAAATGGCTTATTTCTCTCAAATGTACAAATGTCTTAACGTCCCTGTTAGTGAGCATTTTATTCTTGGTCAAGATAATCCATCCACCTGACAGGTATGGCATATCAAGAAGCTGATTAAACAACATGATCATTACACAGGTGCACCTTGTGCTGGGGACAAGAAAAGGCCAATCTAAAATGTGCAGTTTTGTCACACACCACAATGCCACAAATGTCTCAAGTTTTGAGGGAGCGTGCAATTGGCATGCTGACTGCAGGAATTTCCACCAGAGCTGAATTAATTGAATGTAAATGTTTCTACCAACGTCGTTTTAGAGAAATTGGCAGTACGTCCAACTGGCCTCACAACTGCAGACCATGTGAAACCACGCCAGCCCAGGACCTCCACATCCGGCTTCTTCACCTGCGGAATCGTCAGAGGGGGGAGGGTGGAGTTGCGGAGGTGTATTTCTGTTTGTAATAAAGCGATTTTGTGGGGAAAAACTCATTCTGATTGGCTGGGCCTGGATCCCCAGTGGATCAGCCTGGCTCATAAGTGGGTGGACCTATGCCCTCCCAGGCCTACCCATGTCTGTGCCCCTGCCCAGTCATGTGAAATCCATAGATCAGTGTCAAATTTATAGTAACACTTTACACCCGGTGTCAAAACATGTTATGACACGGTCATAACCATGTCATAATATGTCATAACAGCTGAAAACTCATAATATGGAAGGTTGCAAGTTCTGCCTCTGAACAGGCAGTTAACCCACTAGGCCGTCATTGAAAATAAGAATTTGTTCTTAACTGACTTGCCTAGTTAAATAAAGGTCAAATAAAAAAGTCAAAAAGAGGGTGTCTTGTCCTGCTCCTGAAATCTGCTCCTACATTCATCCCCAGTCATCAGCAACAGGGCATTGGGGTAGGCGCATGTCTGACATCAATGTTTGCACAATTACAATGATACTTTAATATGGTCCATTAATATATAATATATATAACATAAACATACTGTTGACAAGTAGACTATAGTGTAATAGAATGTTTTGCCTTGTGTGGTAGGTTTATATGTTACAACAGGTCTAAACACATGTCATTACAGTGTTATGATCATATTATAACAGGTTATGACAAGTTCTTCCTTTTTTAAAAATGATTATGTATTTTTTAAATTCAAGATACAAAATAATCCATCAAGAGTATCCATCAAAATTGTCCATCAATATTATCCAACAACTTCTATCGCTACATCAAACACGTCTAACAAAACAAGACACAGGTATAAACAAGAAAATACTAAATACATACAAGAAAGAAAGTATAGAATTAATCGTAATTTTAAAAAACACAATTCTTGTGCAATTGTATTCACTTTGAAAAAATCTCATGATAATGATTCAGGATTCATTCTTGTTGTTATTTACTAGGGATAATGTCTTAACAAGATGATTCAATTCAATCAAAAATATTTGTCATTTTTGGTATAGAATTCTGGAATTTTTGTTTGTGTATAAAGTCTTTGGCAACAAGAATAAAAAAAAAGGTTATGACAAGTTATGTGTGCTGCTATGTCATATCATGACGTGGTTGTGACCATGTCATAACGTGTTATGGCGCTGGGTGTCAAGTAAAGTATTACCGGATTTATTTAAATCGACTGATTTCCTTATATGAATAGTAACTTAGCAAAATCTTTGAAATTGTCGCATGTTGTGTTTAGATTTGTGTTCAGCATATATCAAAACATATACACTGAGTATACAAAACATTATCTTTCCATGACATAGACTGACCAGGTGAATCCAGGTGAAAGCTATGATCCCTTACTGATTGTTAAATCCACTTCAATCAGTGTAGATTGGGATTTTTCAGCCTTGAGGCAATTAAGACATGGATTGTGTTTGTATGCCATTCAGAGGGTGAAAAGATTTAAGTGCCTTTGAAAGGGGTATGGTAGTAAGTGCCAGGCACACCGGTTTGTGCCAAGAACTGCAACGCTGTTGGGTTTTTCACACCCAACAGTTTACTGTGTGTATCAAGCATGGTCCAGCACCCAAAGGACATGTAGCCAACTGTGGGAATCATTGAAGTCAACATGGGCTAGCATTCCTGTGGAACTCTTTCAACACCTTGTAGAGTCCTTGCCCCAACAAATTGAGTCCGTTCTGAGGCCAAAAGGGGTAGGTGTGCAACTCAATATTAGGAATGTGTTCATAATATTTGGTATACTTATTGTACACCGTAGTATTATCAATGGGCTGAACTATTATTTGATAAAGTCATAAAGTAGTTATTTAAGTATAGGCTACATAGACGATGTAGTAAAGATATACCTATTTGTTACCTATTCAAATGCTTTATACATTTGGAATCATAATGAATTGCTGTTCAAGATACCCCACCAAATACCAATCACTCCTATAACATTTCACTACCATAACTTAAATGGATTTGAAAATACAAAACACTGCCTAGAGTAATCAGAAACAGTATAGTTTCTATTTCACCCTGAAATAAATCATTTTCTCCACTATTTCTCTGAGAGAGAGACCCAGCCCAGGGCCTTGCGCTTGGGACCTTCTCCTCCTCTTACAGTACATCACAGGGGGGTCAAATGTGCATGTAAGGGCACCTCCTCCTCCTCCACCTCCTCCTCCTCTTCCTATCTCATCCTCTCTCTCTTTGTGATGCTGAATGTCAGCTGAACCAGGAAAAACCCTGCTCCATTCTAATGCTGATGTGGAGAGATGATCACATTTGACTCCCTAAGCCGTTTTTCTCTTTAGTAGGGCAATTAAAAGCCAGGGGGAAATGAAATGTTACACATTAGATGAACTCTTTTGGTGTCATACAGTAGTTGGAGAAATGTAAAACATTTGACTGTAAATGCTGTAATAGTAGGCTCAGCATTGTGTTAATCTTCCCCATCAGAGAAACCTGTTCTTTACCGAGCACAGTTTAAACTACAGCATGCCCTACAGGAGGTTTCTACACCTTATAGTTCAGCTATATGTACTATCACCTACCTGCAGCACTTCAGAATGCAGCCTGCAGCCACACATCTTGTTGTTCAAACAAAGTTGATTCATTTAATTAAACAAATGGATGAATTCCTTGTGCACCCAGGTGCTCGTATGTGAGGTTGTTCTTCCTGCTCTGATAACGATGGTATTTTCAGGCTGCATCACTCCAGTGGCTAAAAGCAGATGCAGTTTTCAGCAACACCAGAGTCATTGGTTTTGCGCTGAGTAGTGTGCTTTGAAAGTATTTAATATCACATACCTATTCGATTGATAGTGCAGTTTGACCCCAATGTAATGTAGTGTTAATGTTCTGCTCAGAGATGGTGTGTATTTACATGAGTTATTACACCGTATTCTGGTTTAATAATACTGCTGGAAAGTTATGTAGATTGAACATTTGCACGATCATCTTGCAATACTCTTAACAACTCAAACTGCCACAGTTCAACACCTAGAACTTCCACTGTGTCTATTAGTGTCCATTGAAGCCCAATTAGTGGGGCTGATGTGTGTGCGTGTTTGCGCGTGTGTTCCCGTCTGTAAGTAGATTTCGCCCATATACCCCCAAGGGTTGTGAAATGGGGGTCAACAGGTCTTTTATTGGTTTTCACTGCCTTTATCCCAGCTCTTCTCTGTGATGTCAGCTGTGAAGTGACAGAGAGAGAGAGTCGGAGAGCCCTGAAAACCCAGAGAGGAAATACCTGTTATTAGGATCTATCTGTGTGTGTGTCTACTCGTAATAGAGAGTCTCTGTACAACAGGGCTGTGATTGTTCCAATGAGTATAGAGGGCTGTGTTGCATTGCATACCCATGCAACATTTGGAAAGAGGAAAATATCAGTTATCGCTCACAGCTTTTGAAATGAAAGGCTGCCGCAGAGCTCTTGAACATACTGTCAGAAAGGATATACTTCAAGCTTATGCAAAGATGATCATTTCGGTTGAAATAAGGGAGCAAGAGGATTGACTCCAAATTTCAGTTCAGCTCTGAAAATAATGTGATGACATTCTATATGGAGTAGTGTTGGTAAATAATGTAAAATGTTTTCTAATATAGAATATGGTATTATGTCCCATGATCTCCTAAGACCTGATACATAAAGATGTTGTTATTCAATACTGTTTGGTTTGTATCAGCTAACCAGATATGCCATTATGAAAATCGGGTCTATTTATCATATGGACTAACCTACACCTTTTTAAATGAATACCACATTTGACTAATATGAATGTGCACCCATATGCATTGAAACTCTTAATTTAAATGTATTTTTGAAGGCATCACTCGCCATTGCATGCAGCTGCATTTCTAATGCATACAAATCCTTGACTGAATCTAGGCGTCCGCCATAAAGAGGGGAGAGGAATGATATGCTGCTGCTGGCTGCACCAAGCACAGCAGTACATTTAAAAACAATTTAATTGTATTAATGCAGCGAGTAATGGATGACAATATGTTTCACACTGATTACTATCCCTCTCTGACTGCAGTGTCCTACTTGCCTTCCGCATCCCCAGCCCCTTCCCAATCCCTCCCCTTTCCCATCCCTTCCCTTCCCTTCAATTCCCTTCCCTTCCCCATCCCATTCCCTCCCCTTCCCCATCCCATCCCTTCCCTATCCATTTCCTTCCCTTCCCTTCCCTTCCCTTCCCTTCCCTTCCCTTCCCTTCCCTTCCCTTCCCTTCCCTTCCCTTCCCTTCCCTTCCCTTCCCCATCCCCATCTTCATATCTTCTCCTTCCCCATCTCCCCCCTTCCCCATCCCTTCCCTTCCCTACCTCTACCCCTTTCCTTCCCTTCCCTTCCCCTTCCCCATTCCCATCATCATATCTTCTCCTTCCCCATCCCATCCCTTCGACTCCCTTCCCCTCCCATCCCTTCCTCTTCCCCATCCCATCCCTATCCCATCCCTATCCCTTTCCTTCCATTCCCCTCCCATCCCTTCCCATTCCCCATCCCTTCCTCTTCCCCATCCCATCCCTATCCCTTTCCTTCCCTTCCTCTTCCCCATCCCATCCCTATCCCTTTCCTTCCCTTCCTCTTCCCCATCCCTTCCCTACCCCTACCCCTTTCGTTCCCTTCCCTTCCCCTTCCCCATTCCCATCATCATATCTTCTCCTTCCCCATCCCATCCCTTCGACTCCCTTCCCCTCCCTCCCCTCCCCTCCCCATCCCCATCATCATATCTTCTCCTTCCCCATCCCATCGCCTCCCTTCCCTTCCCTTCCCTTCCCTTCCCTTCCCTTCCCTTCCCTTCCCTTCCCTTCCCTTCCCTTCCCTTCCCTTCCCTTCCCTCCCTTCCCTTCCCCTCCCCTCCCCTCCCCTCCCCTCCCCTCCCCTCCCCATCCCCATCATCATATCTTCTCCTTCCCCATCCCATCGCCTCCCTTCCCCATTCCATCCCTTTCCCCATCCCTTCCTCTTCCCCATCCCATCCCTTCCTCTTCCCCATCCCATCCCTTCCTCTTCCCCATCCCTTCCTCTTCCCCATCCCATCCCCATCACCTGACTATCGGAATGAGAATATGTGCCTTGAGTTAATGCTGATTGCTGCAGCTGCCAACACACGAATCTCCATGGCAACAATAAGGGGTTGCCAGGCAACCCTGTTCTTTTAGGGACACCGAAAGTGCCAAAAGGCTTGCTAAAAATATATAAGGGTGTATATAATACTCCATCAACGCCTCAGCTGCGCTCATGCTATATATGCCAGCAAATGGCAAACAATGGAAGACACTGGCAGACACACATTTGTACCAATTGGAATGAGTGAAATTGTGTCTCTTGTGGTACCTTGGCATCGCTGTCTATATGGTGGAATTTCTAAACCACTACATCAAATAACTATGCATTTCGTGAGAGCAAAAATACATTCTAGACAAATGAGTCAGTGCTTTCATAGGGGAGTAGATGGATTGTGGAATCAGGTCTCAGTGAGCTGCCTATCTAACCACATCAGATACTGTAGATATAGTAGCATTGGGGTTTTTAGACTCCAATAACATGGCAAGGAAAACTGTCGTCCATCTTGGCTCCCGCAGCGTAGCTCCCTTCTCCCTCCAGCTCCCTCAGCCTCAGACCCAGGTGGCATGTGCACACGCTGTGGAACAAAGCATTCCATCAGCACCAAGTGACATCACTGCAGTCAGCTCAGCTGTTTCTGCCCAGTCTATAAATAGTATGGCAGAAAGAGAGGGTGAGAGAGGAAGCGAGAGAGGGAGAGGGAGGGAGAGAGAGAGGAGAGAGAGAGAGAGAGAGAGAGAGAGAGAGAGGGAGAGAGAGAGAGAGAGAGAGAGAGAGAGAGAGAGAGAGAGAGAGAGGGAGAGGGAGAGAGAGAGAGAGAGTGAACTGCCTATGCAGAAAATATTTAACTCCCTGACCCCATCAATGCCTTGTGAGATGCTGAGCAGTTTTCTCCTGTGTTTAGGAGATGTAGGGGTGTAGCTATGTGCACTAATCATGAGTGTGTTTTGTGTGTGTTCTGTGTATATACAGTATGTATGTCTTTTGGATTAGTTCAGGAAATAGTGCTGTAGATTGTGGTATAAATATCAGGTATATGTGAGGAGAACATTGAGAATCATGCAAATAAAGGAAGACATTTTGAAACATTTTGTGACATAAAATAACTAAAGGCTTAGATTTTGTATTATGCTGTTGTCTTGTTTGGCTTGTGTTTTGTGTGGTATTGTATAGTAGGGATGTTTTGCTTCGCAACCGTACAGATTCTGATTTTGTACAGCAGTGATGCTTTGCAACCATACAGGTTCTGATTTTGTACAGTAGTGATGCTTTGCAACCATACAGGTTCTGATTTTGTACAGTAGTGATGCTTTGCAACCATACAGATTCTGATTTTGTACAGCAGTGATGCTTTGCAACCGTACAGATTCTGATTTTGTACAGTAGTGATGCTTTGCAACCATACAGATTCTGATTTTGTACAGCAGTGATGCTTTGCAACCATACAGATTCTGATTTTGTACAGCAGTGATGCTTTGCAACCATACAGATTCTGATTTTGTACAGCAGTGATGCTTTGCAACCGTACAGATTCTGATTTTCTACAGTAGTGATGCTTTGCAACCGTACAGATTCTGATTTTGTACAGCAGTGATGCTTTGCAACCGTACAGATTCTGATTTTGTACAGCAGTGATGCTTTGCAACCGTACAGATTCTGATTTTGTACAGCAGTGATGCTTTGCAACCGTACAGATTCTGATTTTCTACAGTAGTGATGCTTTGCAACCATACAGATTCTGATTTTGTACAGCAGTGATGCTTTGCAACCATACAGGTTCTGATTTTGTACAGTAGTGATGCTTTGGAACCATACAGATTCTGATTTTGTACAGCAGTGATGCTTTGCAACCGTACAGATTCAGATTTTCTACAGCAGTGATGCTTTGCAACCGTACAGATTCTGATTTTGTACAGTAGTGATGCTTTGCAACCGTACAGATTCTGATTTTGTACAGCAGTGATGCTTTGCAACCGTACAGATTCTGATTTTGTACAGTAGTGATGCTTTGCAACCGTACAGATTCTGATTTTGTACAGCAGTGATGCTTTGCAACCGTACAGATTCTGATTTTGTACAGCAGTGATGTTTTGCTTTGCCACCATACAGATTCTGAGGACATAAAAACATGTATTATAGTAGTATACACATTATGTTTCATATGAATATGTGAACCAAATGATTAGAGTAATGCAAAAAGATGAAATACAGGAAAGGAAATGTGTTATAATCTACTCTATATTGAACCACACAATTGTACATGTCTGAAAAAATTATAGTTCCTCTGCTAATTTGATTTGATTTCAAAAGAGCTGCACTCATGCAGCTGTGATACACATACTTTTATGAATAGCACAGACGAGCAAAGGAGACCATAGGACTTCAAGATGATGGCCGACTTCCCAGGATGCCTTGCAAGATTCCTATTAAAGTGGTGCACCTGGTTGGTGGCTGATAACAGCCTGGTTTGTGTCACAGACAGTAGTCCTCCACAGAACCTGTCTACTGATAATTCATAGGAAAGTCACTGCAGGTCCTACACGGTTCCAAAAGTTCCAAAAGGGTTTTGCGGCTCTCCCCATAGGAGAACCCCATAGGAGAACCCTTTAGGTTCCTTTACCTCTGTGGAAAGGGTTCTACATGGAACCCAAAATGGTTCTGCATGGACCCAAAAGAGGTTGTTCAAAGGGTTCTCCTATGAGGACAGCCAAATAACCCCTTTTGGTTCTAGATAGCACCTTTTTTTCTAAGAGTGTAATTAACTGTTTTATTATAGGCAGGGTGAAAATAAATACCTTTCTAAATATGATGTACCAAGGCAAACAATGGGAGGTTGTTGAAGCATGGGAGCATAGGAGGGAGGAAAATTGTTCTACACTCCTAGAAAAAAGGGTTCCAAAGGGTTATTCTGCTGTCCCCATAGGAGAACCCTTTTTGGTTCTAGGTAGGACCTTCTGTGGTTTCAGGTAGAACCCTTTTGGGTTCCATGTAGAACTGTTACGGTGCGTGAATGAGGACCCAAAAGCGAATCAACTTAAACAGAGCTTCTTTAATTACCACACACAGGTAGGCTCAGATGGACCGGCAGATTCCGACAGGACAGGACAAGGTTACAGCAAACATGACGACAGTCTGGTTCAGGCATGAATGACACAAACAAACAAGAATCCGACAAGGACAGGAGCAGAAACAGAGACAGATATAGGGACCTAATCAGAGGGAAAAAGGGAACAGGTGGGGAACGGGGTGACGAGGTAGTTAGGAGGAGACAGGGCACAGCTGGGGAAAAGAGGGGGAGAAAAGGTAACATAACAACGACCAGCAGAGGGAGACAGGGTGAAGGGAAAGGACAGAGACAAGACAACATGACAGTACATGACAGTACCCCCCCACTCACCGAGCGCCTCCTGGCGCACTCGAGGAGGAAACCTGGCGGCAACGGAGGAAATCATCAATCAGCGCACGGTCCAGCACGTCCCGAGAGGGAACCCAACTCCTCTCCTCAGGACCGTACCCCTCCCAGTCAACTAGGTACTGATGACCACGGCCCCGAGGACGCATGTCCAAGATTTTACGGACCCTGTAGATAGGTGCGCCCTCGACAAGGATGGGGGGGGGGGGGGGGAAGACGAGCGGGGGCGCGAAGAGCGGGCTTAACACAGGAGACATGGAAGACCGGGTGGACGCGACGAAGATATCGCGGAAGAAGAAGTCGCACTGCGACAGGATTAATGACCTGAGAGATACGGAATGGACCAATGAACCGCGGGGTCAACTTGCGAGAAGCCGTCTTAAGGGGAAGGTTCTGAGTGGAGAGCCAAACTCTCTGACCGCGACAATATCTAGGGCTCTTCGTTCTACGCTTATTAGCAGCTCTCACAGTCTGCGCCCTATAACGGCAAAGTGCAGACCTGACCCTCTTCCAGGTGCGCTCGCAACGTTGGACAAAAGCCTGAGCGGAGGGGACGCTGGACTCGGCGAACTGAGATGAGAACAACGGAGGCTGGTACCCGAGGCTACTCTGAAAAGGAGATAGCCCGGTCGCAGACGAAGGAAGCGAGTTGTGGGCGTATTCTGCCCAGGGGAGCTGTTCTGACCAAGACGCAGGGTTGCGAAAAGAAAGACTGCGTAAGATGCGACCAATAGTCTGATTGGCCCGTTCTGCTTGACCGTTAGACTGGGGGTGAAAGCCGGAAGAGAGACTGACGGAAGCCCCAATCAAACGGCAAAACTCCCTCCAAAATTGAGACGTGAATTGCGGACCTCTGTCCGAAACGACGTCTGACGGAAGGCCATGAATTCTGAAAACATTCTCGATGATGATTTGTGCCGTCTCTTTAGCAGAAGGAAGCTTAGCAAGGGGAATGAAATGAGCCGCCTTAGAGAACCTATCGACAACCGTAAGAATAACAGTCTTCCCCGCTGACGAAGGCAGTCCGGTGACAAAATCTAAGGCGATGTGAGACCACGGTCGAGAGGGAATAGGAAGCGGCCTGAGACGGCCGGCAGGAGGAGAGTTACCGGACTTAGTCTGCGCGCAGACCGAACAAGCAGCCACGAAACGACGCGTGTCATGCTCCCTGGTGGGCCACCAGAAACGCTGGCGAATGGAAGCAAGCGTACCCCGAACGCCAGGGTGGCCGGCTAACTTGGCAGAGTGAGCCCACTGAAGAACGGCCAGACGAGTAGGAACGGGAACGAAAAGAAGGTTCCTAGGACAAGCGCGCGGCGACGGAGTTTGAGTGAGTGCTTGCTTTACCTGCCTCTCAATTCCCCAGACAGTCAACCCGACAACACGCCCCTCAGGGAGAATCCCCTCGGGGTCAGTGGAGGCTACTGAAGAACTGAAGAGACGAGACAAAGCATCAGGCTTGGTGTTCTTAGAGCCCGGACGATAAGAAATCACGAACTCGAAACGAGCGAAAAACAGCGCCCAACGCGCCTGACGCGCATTAAGTCGTTTGGCAGAACGGATGTACTCAAGGTTCCTATGGTCAGTCCAAACGACAAAAGGAACGGTCGCCCCCTCCAACCACTGTCGCCATTCGCCTAGGGCTAACCGGATGGCGAGCAGTTCGCGGTTACCCACATCATAGTTACGTTCCGACGGCGACAGGCGATGAGAAAAATACGCGCATGGGTGGACCTTGTCGTCAGAGAGGGAGCGCTGAGAAAGGATGGCTCCCACTCCCACCTCTGACGCGTCAACCTCGACAACGAACTGTCTAGAGACGTCAGGTGTAACAAGGATAGGAGCGGATGTAAAACGATTCTTGAGGAGATCAAAAGCTCCCTGGGCGGAAACGGACCACTTAAAGCACGTCTTGACAGAAGTAAGGGCTGTGAGAGGAGCTGCCACCTGACCGAAATTACGGATGAAACGACGATAGAAGTTCGCGAAGCCGAGAAAGCGCTGCAGCTCGACGCGTGACTTAGGGACGGGCCAATCAATGACAGCTTGGACCTTAGCGGGATCCATCTTAATGCCTTCAGCGGAAATAACAGAACCGAGAAATGTGACGGAGGAGGCATGAAAAGTGCACTTCTCAGCCTTCACGAAAAGACAATTCTCTAAAAGGCGCTGGAGGACACGTCGAACGTGCTGAACATGAATCTGGAGTGACGGTGAAAAAATCAGGATATCGTCAAGGTAAACGAAAACAAAGATGTTCAGCATGTCTCTCAGGACATCATTGACTAATGCCTGAAAGACAGCTGGAGCGTTAGCGAGGCCGAAAGGAAGAACCCGGTATTCAAAGTGCCCTAACGGAGTGTTAAACGCCGTCTTCCACTCGTCCCCCTCCCTGATGCGCACGAGATGGTAAGCGTTACGAAGGTCCAACTTAGTGAAAAACCTGGCTCCCTGCAGGATCTCGAAGGCTGAAGACATAAGAGGAAGCGGATAACGATTCTTCACTGTTATGTCATTCAGCCCTCGATAATCTATGCAGGGGCGCAGAGACCCGTCCTTCTTCTTGACAAAAAAAAACCCCGCTCCGGCGGGAGAGGAGGAGGGGACTATGGTACCGGCGTCAAGAGCTACAGACAAATAATCTTCGAGAGCCTTACGTTCGGGAGCCGACAGAGAGTATAGTCTACCCCGGGGGGGGGTGGTTCCCGGAAGGAGATCAATACTACAATCATACGACCGGTGTGGAGGAAGAGAGGTGGCCCTGGACCGACTGAACACCGTGCGCAGATCGTGATATTCCTCCGGCACCCCTGTCAAATCACCAGGCTCCTCCTGTGAAGAAGAGACAGAGGAAACAGGAGGGATAGCAGACATTAAACATTTCACATGACAAGAGACGTTCCAGGAGAGGATAGAATTACTAGACCAATTAATGGAAGGATTATGACAAACTAGCCAGGGATGGCCCAAAACAACAGGTGTAAAAGGTGAACGA
Organism: Oncorhynchus mykiss; assembly: GCF_013265735.2. Lineage (NCBI taxonomy): Eukaryota > Metazoa > Chordata > Actinopteri > Salmoniformes > Salmonidae > Oncorhynchus > Oncorhynchus mykiss. Next base: position 15,117,647 of record NC_048575.1, read on the forward strand.
AAAATTAAAAAAGAAATGGTTTCACTATGATTACCAGAAACAGTGAGGGTTAAAGGTAGCGTCTCACGCTGAATCCTGGGGAGAGGACTACCATCCAGGGCGAACAAGGCCGTGGGCTCCTTTAACTGTCTGAGAGGAATGTCATGTTCCCGAGCCCAGGTCTCGTCCATAAAACAGCCCTCCGCCCCAGAGTCTATTAAGGCACTGCAGGAAGCTGACGAACCGGTCCAGCGTAGATGGACCGACAAGGTAGTGCAGGATCTTGAAGGAGAGACAGGAGTAGTAGCGCTCACCAGTAGCCCTCCGCTTACTGACGAGCTCTGGCCTTTTACTGGACATGAAGTGGCAAAATGACCAGCGGAACCGCAATAGAGACAGAGGCGGTTGGTGATTCTCCGTTCCCTCTCCTTAGTCGAGATGCGGATACCTCCCAGCTGCATGGGCTCAGCACCCGAGCCGGCAGAGGAAGATGGTAGTGATGCGGAGAGGGAGGCGACGGAGAGCGCGAGCTCCTTTCCACGAGCTCGGTGACGAAGATCAACCCGTCGCTCAATGCGAATAGCGAGTTCAATCAAGGAATCCACGCTGGAAGGAACCTCCCGGGAGAGAATCTCATCCTTTACCTCTGCGCGGAAACCCTCCAGAAGACGAGCGAGCAAGGCCGGCTCGTTCCAGCCACTGGAGACAGCAAGAGTGCGAAACTCAATAGAGTAGTCTGTTATGGATCGATTGCCTTGACATAGGGAAGACAGGGCCCTGGAAGCCTCCTCCCCAAAAACAGATCGATCAAAAACCCGTATCATCTCCTCCTTAAAGTCTTGATACTGGTTAATACACTCAGCCCTTGCCTCCCAGATTGCCGTGCCCCACTCACGAGCCCGTCCAATAAGGAGAGATATGACGTAGGCGACACGAGCAGTGCTCCTGGAGTAAGTGTTGGGCTGGAGAGAAAACACAATATCACACTGGGTGAGGAACGAGCGGCATTCAGTGGGCTCCCCAGAGTAACACGGCGGGTTATTGATTCTGGGCTCCGGAGATTCGAAAGCCCTGGAAGTGGCCGGTGGATCGAGGCGGAGATGGTGAACCTGTTCTGTGAGGTTGGAGACTTGGGTGGCCAGGGTCTCAACGGCATGTCGAGCAGCAGACAATTCCTGCTTGTGTCTGCCTAGCATCGCTCCCTGGATCTCGACGGCTGAGTGGAGAGGATCCGAAGTCGCTGGGTCCATTCTTGGTCGGATTCTTCTGTTACGGTGCGTGAATGAGGACCCAAAAGCGAATCAACTTAAACAGAGCTTCTTTAATTACCACACACAGGTAGGCTCAGATGGACCGGCAGATTCCGACAGGACAGGACAAGGTTACAGCAAACATGACGACAGTCTGGTTCAGGCATGAATGACACAAACAAACAAGAATCCGACAAGGACAGGAGCAGAAACAGAGACAGATATAGGGACCTAATCAGAGGGAAAAAGGGAACAGGTGGGGAACGGGGTGACGAGGTAGTTAGGAGGAGACAGGGCACAGCTGGGGAAAAGAGGGGGAGAAAAGGTAACATAACAACGACCAGCAGAGGGAGACAGGGTGAAGGGAAAGGACAGAGACAAGACAACATGACAGTACATGACAAGAACACTGTGAAAAGGGTTCTACCTGGAACCAAAAGGGTTTTACCTGGAACCAAAACAAATTCTTCAAAGCATTCTCCTATGGGGACAGCCAAATAACCTTTTTAGGTTCTAGAGGTTTCTAAGACCATATCTGACACAGAAGCGGGTTTGAAGAAGAAGAGCATTTAACCGACGCATGCACATACAGTAGTATTAAGGAAAACAAGGATTAACCAAAACATTGGGATGGCTTTGAATTAAAAAAAGGAATGGGTTAATGGACACATTTAGATGATTGTAGGAGAGAGGGAGGTAGAACTTATAGGATGTCTCTAGCAGAAGTGAGAGAAGCAGGAAGGTACGATGTGTGTAGGAGAGAGGGAGGTAGAAGTTATAGGACGTCTCTAGCAGAAGTGAGAGAAGCAGGAAGATACGATGGGTGTAGGAGAGAGGGAGGTAGAAGTTATAGGATGTCTCTAGCAGAAGTGAGAGAAGCAGGAAGATACGATGGGTGTAGGAGAGAGGGAGGTAGAAGTTATAGGACGTCTCTAGCAGAAGTGAGAGAAGCAGGAAGATACGATGGGTGTAGGAGAGAGGGAGGTAGAAGTTACAGGACGTCTCTAGCAGAAGTGAGAGAAGCAGGAAGATACGATGGGTGTAGGAGAAAGGGAGGTAGAAGTTACAGGACGTCTCTAGCAGAAGTGAGAGAAGCAGGAAGATACGATGGGTGTAGGAGAAAGGTTTTAGCGGACAAGGAGGAAAGGAAGGGGTTAGATTCAGCAGGTGTAGCAGCTCAAAATGCAGAAACAGTGACTGCAGTGACAGTACAGTTCAGTACTGTTCAGTACAGTCCAGTACAGTTTGGTACAGTAACTGTAAAGTTCAGTAGAGTTCAGTAGGGACAGTTCTGGACAGTTCAGTACAGTACAGTTTAGTGGCAGTATATTGACAGTACAGGTCAGTACAGTACAGTTCAGTACAGCGTGGTAAAACTACAGTGAAAGTACAGTGACAGTACAGTTCAGTACAGTACAGTACAGTGACAGTAGGGTTCAGCACAGTGACAGTACAGTTCAGCACAGTGACAGTACAGTACAGTACAGTGACAGTACGGTTCAGCACAGTGACAGTACAGTTTAGCACAGTGACAGTACAGTACAGTACAGTGACAGTAACAACACCTGCCTCTGATTGAGATCCGTACTAGGCCCAACACAAAAACCAACATAGAAAAACAAACATAGACTGCCCACCCCAACTCATGCCCTGACCATACTAAAACAAAGACAAAACAAAGGAACTAAGGTCAGAACGTGACAATATCCACAGTAAAACGAGTCCTATATCAACATAACCTGAAAGGCCGCTTAGCAAGGAAGAAGCCAGTGCTCCAAAACCGCCTTAAAAAAGTCAGACTACAGTTTGCAACTGCACATGGGGGCAAAGATCATACTTTTTGGAGAAATTTCCTCTGGTTTGATGAAAAAAAATAGACATGTTTGGCCATAATGACCATCGTTATGTTTGGAGGAAAAAGGGGGAGGCTTGCAAGCCGTAGAACACCATCTCAACCGTGAAGCACGGGGGTGGCAGCATCATGTTGTGGGGAAGCTTTGCTGCAGGAGGAACTGATGCACTTCACAAAATAGATGGATGGCATCATGAGGAGGTAAATTATGTGGATATATTGAAGCAACATCTCAAGACATCAGTCAGGAAGTTAAAGCTTGGTCGCAAATGGGTCTTACAAATGGACAATGACCCCAAGCATACTTCCAAAGTTGTGGCAAAATGGCTTAAGGACAACAAAGTCAAGGTATTGGAGTGGCCATCACAAAGCCCTGACCTCAAGCCTGAAGAAAATTTGTGGGCAGAACTGAAAAAGTGTGTGCGAGCAAGGAGGCCTACAAACCTGACTCAGTTACACCAGCTCTGTCAGGAGGAATGGACCAAAATTCAACCAACTTATTGTGGGAAGCTTGTGGAAGGCTACCTGAAATGTTTGACGCAAGTTAAAAACAATTTTAAGGCAATGCTACCAAATACTAACTGAGTGTATGTTTATTTTATATCACCTTTATTTAACCAGGTAGGCTAGTTGAGAACAAGTTCTCATTTACAACTGCGACCTGTCCAAGATAAAGCAAAGCAGTGTGACACAAACAACAACACGGAGTTACACATGGAATAAACAAACATGCAGTCAATAATACAATAGAAAACGTCTATATACAGTGTGTGCAAATGAGGTAGGTTAAGGGAGGTAAGGCAATAAATAGGCAAACGTGGCAAAATAATTACAATATAGCATTTAAACACTGGAGTGATAGATGTGCAGACGATGAGTGTGCAGGTAGAGATACTGGGGTGCTATGGAGCAAAATAAATAAAATAAATAACAGTACAGGGGATGAGGTAGTTGGATGGGCTTTACAGATGGGCTATGTACAGGTGCAGGGATCTGTGAGCTGCTCTGACAGCTGGTGCTTAAAGTTAGTGAGGGAGATATGAGTCTCCAGCTTCAGTGATTTTTGCAGTTCGTTCCAGTCATTGGCTGCAGAGAACTGAAAGGAAAGGCGGCCAAAGGAGGAATTGGCTTTGGGGGTGACCAGTGAGATATACCTGCTGGAGCGCGTGCTACGGGTGGGTGCTGCTATGGTGACCAGTGAGCTGAGATAAGGCGGGGCCTTACCTAGCAAAGACTTATAGATGACCTGGAGCCAGTGGGTTTGGCGACAAATATGAAGCGAGGGCCAGGCTACGAGAGCATACAGGTCGCAGTGGTGGGTAGTATATGGGGCTTTGGTGACAAAATGAATGGCACTGTGATAGACTGCATCCAGTTTGCTGAGTAGAGTGTTGTAAACTTCTGACCCACTGGGAATGTGATGAAAGAAATAAAAGCCGAAATAAATAATTCTCTCTACAATTATTCTGACATTTCACTTTCTTAAAGTGGTGATCCTAACTGACCTTAGACAGGGAATTTTTACTAGGATTAAATGTCAGGAATTGTGAAAAACTGAGTTTAAATGTATTTGGCTAAGGTATATGTAAACTTCTGACTTCAACTGTAAGTGTCAATCTGAAGTTTGGAGGCTGATTTTTTGATATGGAGCTTTATCTTGGGGTTCCGTTCAACACTGCCCATCATAGAATATCGCGGGGTGTTTTATTAAGTGCTAGATGTTATTCTATAATTTCTGGAAGACTAGAGAACCGCTGAGCATTATTCCCATAGGGCAGCGTCCGAGAAACTAACGTTTTTGGGTTCCGCTGGGAGTGAGTGTATGAAGAGTGGTTGGAAACGGAGGGATTCATTAATGTGAGTACCTAAGATTTCCTACGTTATATATTGATTCTGTGAAGACATAAAAATTGTTTTATGAGAAATTGTATGTGTGCATTATCGATTACTAGAGATTTTATAAAGTAATACTGGAAATATGAGATGCAACTTAAACAACCCATACATAGACGTACGTAGGGTTTTTATGGATCATTTGTTAGAGATCAGGTTAAAGCAGTATATGACTGTCTACAGGATCTGGGAGATAGTCTCAGAAAAAGATTGGCATATATTTAAACCGCGAGGACAGAGGAGTGGAAATAAATGTATTGAGGTACACTATAGCAAAGCCACAAAGACACTAATAGAAGCACACGAGCATTATACCAATTAGGCTCGAATTTGAAACAAATGTGCTAATATAAATATAATATTCTGAATGTGAATTGTTTGGATTGAGTAAGAATTGGCTGATGTATTTTCTACATTACAGGTTCATCTTAAAATAATAGATGTTTAATGAGTGTGAAGCAGAAAGGAAATATCCAGCAGAGGTTGGTATTCAAAATATAGATTCATATTGATAAGAAGGATTGATGTAAACTTAATGAGTGTTGATAGTTTGTGAATGGTAATCATTTTTGTTGTTGATAGCACTCTAATGGTGCGATATTTTAGTAATTTGAAAAACTGAGGTCTCAATACAAGGCTAAATGATGAGTCGAGGGATTGAGCCTTGAGATTGTAAAACAATGCGGTTGACAGCGAGCAGGCAGTGGGACATTTGAAGTAGAGGTCTGAGAAACATCCTTTGACAGTTTCTTGGTTTTATAGTTAGGTAACACCAGTGAATTTGAGCGGGAAGTTAATGTATTCTAAAATGATAATCTGTTTAATGTAGATTGAAATGAGTTTTGAATATCCGGGCTGCATCACATCCGGCCGTGATTGGGAGTCCCATAGGGTTGCGCACAATTGGCCCAGCGTCGTCTGTGTTTGGCCTGGTAGGACGTCATTGTAAATAAGAATTTGTTCTTAACTGACTTGCCTTGTTAAAGAAAGGTTAACAGGAGCAATCTAAGGTGAATCAGCTATTACATATGTTTTTGGACATTGGTCTGGTAATGATACCAGGAGAATTTGACATGCTTATGGAAAAGAGAGACCATTCATATAATACGATGTGGGAGTGAATTGTTAGACTCGGTGGCGAGATACATGTTGCATGCTAAATAAAGTGCACATAAACATTGGGGTACATTAAAACAATCGATTAATGATTTGAGGGAGTACAATGGACTTATCATTATCATGTTTTGTTTGGAGTTAAAACCTTTGGGTTACTGATTATTATATTAGTATAGTGAATGCTAAAGAAATTGAAATGTCTCTTCCAAGAGAATGGGGATAGTAATTTTCTCTCTATTTGAAATGTTTCCTGTGGCTATGGTCTTTGGAGAGGGGTTAGTGAAATTCAGCAGTTTTATAGGTATAAAGGTATCCGGATTCGGTGGTATAGAGGAGTTACCAAATTAAATAAGACCTGTCCATTTTATTTGTTTTTGCCATATGGTTTACCACACACAAACCAGCACGCACACACAAATGACTGGTTATGAGTATGGGTTAGTGTCTTAAAGGGGCACACACAACTGACTGGTTATGAGTATGGGTTAGTATCTTAAAGGGGCACACACAACTGACTGGTTATGAGTATGGGTTAGTATCTTAAAGGGGCACACACAACTGACTGGTTATGAGTATGGGTTAGTATCTTAAAGGGGCACACACAACTGACTGGTTATGAGTATGGGTTAGTATCTTAAAGGGGCACACACAACTGACTGGTTATGAGTATGGGTTAGTATCTTAAAGGGGCACACACAACTGACTGGTTATGAGTATGGGTTAGTATCTTAAAGGGGCACACACAACTGACTGGTTATGAGTATGGGTTAGTATCTTAAAGGGGCACACACAACTGACTGGTTATGAGTATGGGTTAGTATCTTAAAGGGGCACACACAACTGACTGGTTATGAGTATGGGTTAGTATCTTAAAGGGGCACACACAACTGACTGGTTATGAGTATGGGTTAGTATCTTAAAGGGGCACACACAACTGACTGGTTATGAGTATGGGTTAGTATCTTAAAGGGGCACACACACTTATGGAATTTTCAGAAGTTTTTCTTTTCTCAGTTTTAATTGAACACGTGAATTATTTTGATAAAAAATATACTGAAGAAACTGTAAACCTGGGATACGAAATGTATGAAATGTTTTACTGTTTTTTAAAATGAATTAGTCTATTATAGTAAGAAACATGGATTTGAGTGACCTCTGTCCTGACTTTCTAGTGTGGTTTGATCGCCCTCACTGGAATGCCGAGAGACATTGGATGATGATTTTAATACTGATTTGAAGGTCATTTATAATACTGATAATCACGGAGAAGTTTTATAACTAATAGGACCAGGAGAAGGATAGACCTGTCTCTAGTCTATTTTTACTATGAAGTTATGAGTACAAATATTTTTTTGTTGGAGTTATTAAGAGCAGTAATTCGAATTTTAATTTGTAGTATTGTTGTTTTTACACATTAGTCACTATGTGAATCGTGTCAAAATTGGGAATTACCATTTTTTTTAAAGATTTTTGGATTGAAGTTTACACACCTTGAGTGATATACAGAAATGTATTGAGTGATACAGTGGGGCAAAAAAGTATTTAGTCAGCCACCAATTGTGCAAGTTCTCCCACTTAAAAAGATGAGAGGCCTGTAATTTTCATCATAGGTACACTTCAACTATGACAGACAAAATGAGAAAAAAAAATCCAGAAAACCTGTAACTTCTTCTTTAAGAGGCTCCTCTGTCCTCCACTCGTTACCTGTATTAATAGCACCTGTTTGAACTTGTTATCAGTATAAAAGACACCTGTCCACAACCTCAAACAGTCACATTCCAAACTCCACTATGGCCAAGACCAAAGAGCTGTCAAAGGACACCAGAAACAAAATTGTAGACCTGCACCAGGCTGGGAAGACTGAATCTGCAATAGGTAAGCAGCTTGGTTTGAAGAAATCAACTGTGGGAGCAATTATTAGGAAATGGAAGACATACAAGACCACTGATAATCTCCCTCGATCTGGGGCTCCACGCAAGATCTCACCCCGTGGGGTCAAAATTATCACAAGAATGTTGAGCAAAAGTCCCAGAACCACACGGGGGGACCTAGTGAATGACCTGCAGAGAGCTGGGACCAAAGTAACAAAGCCTACCATCAGAAACACACTACGCCGCCATGGACTCAAATCCTGCAGTGCCAGACGTGTCCCCCTGCTTAAGCCAGTACATGTCCAGGCCCGTCTGAAGTTTGCTAGAGAGCATTTGGATGATCCAGAAGAAGATTGGGAGAATGTCATATGGTCAGATGAAACCAAAATATAACTTTTTGGTAAAAACTCAACTCGTCGTGTTTGGAGGACAAAGAATGCTGAGTTGCATCCAAAGAACACCATACCTACTGTGCAGCATGGTGGTGGAAACATCATGCTTTGGGGCTGTTTTTCTGCAAAGGGACCAGGACGACTGATCCGTGTAAAGGAAAGAATGAATGAGGCCATGTATCGTGAGATTTTGAGTGAAAATATCCTTCCATCAGCAAGGGCATTGAAGATGAAACGTGGCTGGGTCTTTCAGCATGACAATGATCCCAAACACATCGCCCGGGCAATGAAGGAGTGGCTTCGTAAGAAGCATTTCAAGGTCCTGGAGTGGCCTAGACAGTCTCCAGATCTCAACCCCATAGAAAATCTTTGGAGGGAGTTGAAAGTCCGTGTTGCCCAGCAACAGCCCCAAAACATCACTGCTCTAGAGGAGATCTGCATGGAGGAATGGGCCAAAATACCAGCAACAGTGTGTGAAAACCTTGTGAAGACTTACAGAAAACGTTTGACCTCTGTCATTGCCAACAATGGGTATATAACAAAGTATTGAGATAAACTTTTGTTATTGACCAAATACTTATTTTCCACCATAATTTGCAAATAAATTAATTAAAAATTCTACAATGTGATTTTCTGGATTTTTTTCTTCTCATTTTGTCTGTTATAGTTGAAGTGTACCTATGATGAACATTGCAGGCCTCTCTCATCTTTTTAAGTGGGAGAACTTGCACAATTGGTGGCTGACTAAATACTTTTTTGCCCCACTGTATATGAAGGAGTGTATTGTTGCGTTGTTTGTTTCCTGTTCATTTGGATAAATCTCGCCAGATTGGGTCTGCTGGATGATAATTTCCTGATCCTATGAGGTGAGGTTGACCGTGTGAGGTAGGTCAACCTCAAATAAGCTCATTTGGGAAAAGTTGTTTCAACAGAACGTGTTGTTATTTTCTTTAACATTTGTTTTAGAAATGTGCATAAAGAATATTGGTAGAAGTAATCATTTGTCATATAGTCCATGCTTGTCTTGATTTCCTGGATCAGAAATGAACTGAACTGAATTGTTGTTTTGATTTGTCTTCTTGAGGTTATGGTGGAGATGGTATCTAGATAAATGAAAGGGATAATTTGACCAAACAGGGTGTGGACCTCAAAATCCCCTCTAACCGGCTAAAGAAATGGCGTTCACTACGGGTCTGTCCTGCACCACTTCTATCGAGAGACCTGAGTCGTAGCCAGCAACCAGTGTACAGCATCCAGTTTTCTCATGTTGCTGGAATACTGGTTGGCAAATGGACAAGACATAATAGGAGTTGTGGTGGGGTTCAGGTGAGACATTGAAATTGGGACATTATCATGGGCCATCCACTTTGAACTGTGAAGCTATCTGAAAAAGAAAAATGAAGAAATGCCAGAAGATTGAGTGCCGGAGAAGGGAGGGGGTTGGTCAACTGTGCCTGTAATTGACTTAGACTTGTCTAAAATTGTTATTTGGGGTATCAGGTTGATGGGGAGGTCTACACTGCTGAATTTATGGTGATTTAGGCTAAAAATGCATTGAGATACTGATCTGTAATTATAAACCGGATGAGAGTGGTAATTGGGTTAATTATAAGGTGAAAATATTGTATGTTAATATGGACGTATATTCTGCCAGTATTGATATATGTTAAATTGAGGGTTTTAATTTTGAGTGATAGAACCAATGTGAATCACAGAGCAATGTCATTCTACATTTTTGGTAGGATAATTAATTGGGTTTTGAATTATGGTTTGTAAACTGAATGATTTTTAAAACTGACTGATTTATTTGAGTAAGTTTTAGTATGTTAATAACAACTATATGAGTGGCGCAATGAATGTATTATGGATGGATTGTGTTGATTGTTGTTATGCTAATGATGATATGGATATAGAAGTTGTGTACTATGTTGAGACTATTCTCAGCGTGCCTTGGTGAATGGAGGGGTGAACTCTGATCCTGAGACTGAAACTGATCCTAATCTATATGATTTATATCCATTACCAAATGTAAATGTTTAATGATAATGCTCAGGAACTATAGCAGGTTTATGTTGATGGCCAATAGAGTCCATAGGCGATGCCTTATACATAGTGGAATCATGATGCTCGTCCTGGGTCATGTTCATGAAGATCTAAACGGAATAAATGTATTTTAAAACCTTGTAATTTTACTTTTAAGTTGAGAGAATTCTCAAAATGGGGTTAAGACAACAACCCACGTGCAGATAATGACAGGATGAAGCCAGAGTGGCTTATGATGCCCCAATCAGCACGAGGGGGGTTGAACCAATCATGACTAAGCATTGTTAGTATCAGCTATATATATAGTACTCTGCATTTGAGTTAAGGTTAGGTTACTCGGTCCAACTCTGAAGGGTGGGGGGGTCGACCAGCCTCATTATTGTAATAATTAATCAATATTAAATAAAAATGATTGTTTGGAGAAGTGACCAAATCTCTCTCAGTACTGAATTTCCACGAAAACAGTCCAGTGACTGTACAGTTCAGTACAGTGTAATGAAACTACAGTGAAAATACAGTTCAATACAGTGACAGTGACAGTGACAGTACAGTACAGTACAGTACAGTTCAGAACAGTTCAGTACAATGACAGTACAATTCAGTACAGTGACAGTACAGTTCAGTACAGTTCAGTACAGTGACAGTACAGTTCAGTACAGTGACAGTACAGTTCAGTACAGTGACAGTACAGTTCAGTACAGTGACAGTACAGTTCAGTACAGTTCAGAACAGTTCAGTACAATGACAGTACAGTTCAGTACAGTGACAGTACAGTTCAGTACAGTGACAGTACAGTTCAGTACAGTTCAGAACAGTTCAGTACAATGACAGTACAGTTCAGTACAGTTCAGAACAGTTCATTACAATGACGGTACAATTCCGTACAGTTCAGTACAGTGACAGTACAGTTCAGTACAGTGACAGTACAGTTCAGTACAGTTCAGAACAGTTCAGTACAATGACAGTACAGTTCAGTACAGTGACAGTACAGTTCAGTACAGTGACAGTACAGTTCAGTACAGTGACAGTACAGTTCAGTACAGTTCAGAACAGTTCAGTACAATGACAGTACAGTTCAGTACAGTTCAGAACAGTTCATTACAATGACGGTACAATTCAGTAGAGTGAAAGTACAGTTCAGTACAGTGACAGTACAGTTCAGTACAGTTCAGAACAGTTCAGTACAATGACGGTACAATTCAGTACAGTGACAGTACAGTTCAGTACAGTGACAGTTCAGTTCAGTACAGTTCAGGACAGTGACAGTGCAGTTCAGTTCACTTCAGTACAGTTCAGTACAGTGACAGTAAAATTCAGTACAATGACACTACAGTTCAGTACAGTCCATTTCAGTGACAGTACAGTGACAGTACAGTTCAGTATAGTTCAGAACAGTGACAGTACAGTTCAGTACAGTTCAGTACAGTTACAGTACAGTTCAAAGGCTGTACACTATGCATCTCCCTTGGCTCTGGGCCAGGGCTTTTTCTTTCTCCTACTGCCTGTTATATATGGTCCTTATACCGGCCTGGGCTGGGCTTGGTAACACTTAGCAGGTCCTTATACCGGCCTGGGCTGGGCTTGGTAACACTTAGCAGGTCCTAATAGGGGCCTGGGCTTGGTAACACCTAGCAGGTCCTAATAGGGGCCTGGGCTGGGCTTGGTAACACCTAGCAGGTCCTTATAGGGGGCTGGGCTTGGTAACACCTAGCAAGTCCTTATAGGGGCCTGGGCCGGGCCTGGTAACCCCTACTATGTCATTAATGCGGCCTTGGCCGGGCCTGGTAACACCTGCCAGGGTTGGAGTCAATTCCAGTCAATTCAGGAAGTACACTGAAATTCCAATTCTCTTCAATACTTTTCAATGAAGAACATTTTGAAATGGAGATAATTGTTTGTTTGTTTACTTTCGGAATGAACTGGAATTGAAATAGAATTCACCTTGAGACCTGAGACCTATACACTGGACTAGTACATGGTGTGTGTATTGGTAAGGTGTTCAGTATATGGTGCATATAATGAGATAATAATATAGTCAAATATACTACAGTATAACCAATGATATCTGTAACAGAGTTTGCTAAGATTTCTCTAAACCTAACAACCTACAATGTCTTCCATCTCCTTAATACACACCACCAGCCATCCATTTTAGTCATTTGAAAGATACTCTTATCCAGAGCAACGTACCAAAGCAATTAGGGTTAAGTGCCTTGCTTAAGGGCACATCAACGTTTTATTGTCATAGAATCGGCTCGGGATTCAAACCAGAAAACTTTTGGTTAATGGCCCAACGCTCTTAACCACTAGGCTACCTGCCAGACAGGTAGGCAAGCAGAACCAGAGCCAGTCCATGGTGGGTTGGAGGGTGACTCTGTCCTGGCCAGGCGCCAGCAGGACATGTGCAGGGGGGTATGGCATGGCCAGGGCCCTCCAGGCTGGCAGTATTGAGGAGCAGTGGAGGCATTCAGCTGGTAGTGAATGTGCCTTTGTCTGGGAGCGGCGTGCCAGGCTAGCTCTAATGAGGAAACTCTTTGTGACAGGCATCTCAACATGAAGTGGGCTGGTGGACTCATTAACCTGACTACCACAAATAAAGCAGGCAGGCACAAGAGACGCCTATGATAGCACACTTAAGGCTGCTATGCTGTGCTGCTGTATCCCCCGCTTCCTCCCTCCTCTCTCCCGTTCCCTCGTTATCTCTCCCTCTCTCTCCCTCTCTCTGGTCTCCCAGGCTTAGGGGGATGTGCAGCAGGAGTGGATCAGACTGGCCTAGTTCAGGTGTCCCAGATACAGGGATGTGGATGGTGTTAACTATCTGTGGTGCAGCCTGGTCCTGTTGGAACACAGGCTGATCTGATGTGGCAGGTGATCATACGTCACCTTGGCAGGTGTTGACATCATGCATCAACAATATCACTGTGACACTTGCAGTTACTGAGTCTCACAAAAAAATGCTTATTTCTGTTTGATGTGTGTGTGTGTGTGTGTTTGTGTGAGTACATGCACATCTCTCTGAAGGCAGAGAAAGCTGACTGTCTTGCAACACACATTCCCATAACGTGACATGATTAACTGTCAGGAGCCAACTCTGCTCTGTCTCCATAGAGACTGTATGAGGAATGAACTGTGGTTCGACTTTAGCTGTACTGCAGCGTCGTAGTGAAAGTCACATATAGCCACTGAAAAATGGATGAATCATAGAATGTAGGCCAGAAGTACACTGGTAAACAGGCAAGGACAGGCCAGGCTCCAGAATGTCATCTAACATTACCATGTACAATGCTGTTTTATACTTGTCGTGATTATTTATCTTTGTGTTAATAACCCTCTTGGTTATTAACGCTACTGCATTATGGCTTATGGGCGTAGACTGTCCCGATATTGATTTGATGTTAATGTCATGTAGTGTTTAGATGTATGTCCTTTGAAGTTGCCCAAACATTTGATCAGGTGGCTTTTATGGAGCATAACTCATTAGACATTCCCTTCACTATTTTTCACTGTGTTTCCTCCACATTCATTTTACCAGCCCTCATTGTCCTCGGCCACACGGTAACTTATTTTAATCTGGTTATGCTGTACAGGCTGCACTCGATAAGCCCTGCACAGATTCATACAGCGAGAGGGAGCGAGGGGGAGAAAACGGAGCTAACGATACAATGAGCACTAATAGTGTCAGAGAGGCTCATTGTCTAAAAAGGAATATTCATACCAAGATCAAGGAGTTGCGCTCCTGACACTGACAAATTGCAGACGAGGTTTCATTAATTAAGTAGGCCGCTAACGTTTATTTAAATAAAATGTACTGTTGTATTATTGATTTGCTGCTGCAAAATTATCTGACACAATACACATGGATTGCGAGCAGTGGCTCTCTGATGGTTCAGGCAGGCAGGAAGGCAGTGGGGTGTGTGTGTATGTGTGTCACACTGGTAGGGGGAGGGTGGTCTATGCATGGTAAAGGCCTGATTTGAGAGGGAGGGGCGAGGGGCGGGGGATACGTGTGCACCTCCTAGGCCCCAGGATGTGTGGCCCCCAGTGTACGTAGCTGGAGAGCAGAGCTGGGGATTGTGTGCTTGTGGAGGGACAGAGTTGTTTGCATTTAAACTGCATATGACAGGTTTGGCATGTACAGAAATCACTGCTTCTGCTACTGCTGATTACATCACTGCTGCTGATACTGCTGATTACATCACTGCTGAGGCTACTGCTGATTACATCACTGCTGCTGCTACTGCTGATTACATCACTGCTGCTGCTACTGTTGATTACATCACTGCTGAGGCTACTGCTGATTACATCACTGCTGCTGATACTGCTGATTACATCACTGCTGCTGCTACTGTTGATTACATCACTGCTGCTGCTACTGTTGATTACATCACTGCTGCTACTGTTGATTAAATCACTGCTGCTACTGCTGATTAAATCACTGCTGCTACTGCTGATTAAATCACTGCTGCTACTGTTGATTACATCACTGCTGCTACTGTTGATTAAATCACTGCTGCTGCTACTGCTGATTAAATCACTGCTGCTGCTACTGTTGATTAAATCACTGCTGCTACTGTTGATTACATCACTGCTGCTACTGTTGATTAAATCACTGCTGCTACTGTTGATTACATCACTGCTGCTGCTACTGCTGATTAAATCACTGCTGCTGCTACTGCTGATTAAATCACTGCTGCTACTGTTGATTACATCACTGCTGCTGCTACTGTTGATTACATCACTGGTGCTACTGCTGATTAAATCACTGCTGAGGCTACTGCTGATTAAATCACTGCTGCTGCTACTGTTGATTACATCACTGCTGCTACTGTTGATTACATCACTGCTGCTGCTACTGTTGATTAAATCACTGCTGCTGCTACTGCTGATTAAATCACTGCTGCTACTGCTGATTAAATCACTGCTGCTGCTACTGTTGATTACATCACTGCTGCTACTGCTGATTAAATCACTGCTGCTGCTACTGTTGATTACATCACTGCTGCTGCTACTGTTGATTAAATCACTGCTGCTGCTACTGCTGATTAAATCACTGCTGCTACTGCTGATTAAATCACTGCTGCTGCTACTGCTGATTAAATCACTGCTGCTACTGCTGCTGATTAAATCACTGCTGCTACTGCTGATTAAATCACTGCTGAGGCTACTGCTGATTAAATCACTGCTGCTACTGCTGCTGATTAAATCACTGCTGAGGCTACTGCTGATTAAATCACTGCTTCTGCTACTGCTGATTAAATCACTGCTGCTACTGCTGCTGATTAAATCACTGCTGCTACTGCTGATTAAATCACTGCTGAGGCTACTGCTGATTAAATCACTGCTGCTGCTACTGCTAATTAAATCACTGCTGCTACTGCTGCTGATTAAATCACTGCTGCTACTGCTGATTAAATCACTGCTGAGGCTACTGCTGATTAAATCACTGCTTCTGCTACTGCTGATTAAATCACTGCTGCTACTGCTGATTAAATCACTGCTGCTACTGCTGCTGATTAAATCACTGCTGCTACTGCTGATTAAATAACTGCTGAGGCTACTGCTGATTAAATCACTGCTTCTGCTACTGCTGATTAAATCACTGCTGAGGCTACTGCTGATTAAATCACTGCTGCTGCTACTGCTGATTAAATCACTGCTGCTACTGTCTATTAAATCACTGCTGCTGCTACTGCTGATTAAATCACTGATGAGGCTACTGCTGATTAAATCACTGCTGCTACTGTTGATTAAATCACTGCTGCTGCTACTGTTGATTAAATCACTGCTGCTACTGTTGATTAAATCACTGCTGCTACTGCTGATTAAATCACGGCTGCTACTGCTGATTAAATCACTGCTGCTACTGCTGCTGATTAAATCACTGCTGCTACTGCTGATTAAATCACTGCTGAGGCTACTGCTGATTAAATCACTGCTGCTACTGCTGATTAAATCACTGCTGAGGCTACTGTTGATTAAATCACTGCTGCTACTGTTGATTAAATCACTGCTGCTACTGTTGATTAAATCACTGCTGCTACTGTTGATTAAATCACTGCTGCTACTGTTGATTAAATCACTGCTGCTGCTACTGCTGATTAAATCACTGCTGCTACTGCTGATTAAATCACTGCTGCTGCTACTGTTGATTAAATCACTGCTGCTGCTACTGTTGATTAAATCACTGCTGCTACTGTTGATTAAATCACTGCTGAGGCTACTGCTGATTAAATCACTGCTGCTACTGTTGATTACATCACTGCTGCTACTGTTGATTAAATCACTGCTGCTGCTACTGCTGATTAATCACTGCTGCTGCTACTGCTGATTAAATCACTGCTGAGGCTACTGCTGATTAAATCACTGCTGCTGCTACTGTTGATTACATCACTGCTGCTACTGTTGATTAAATCACTGCTGCTGCTACTGTTGATTAAATCACTGCTGCTACTGTTGATTAAATCACTGCTGAGGCTACTGCTGATTAAATCACTGCTGCTACTGTTGATTACATCACTGCTGCTACTGTTGATTAAATCACTGCTGCTGCTACTGCTGATTAATCACTGCTGCTGCTACTGCTGATTAAATCACTGCTGAGGCTACTGCTGATTAAATCACTGCTGCTGCTACTGTTGATTACATCACTGCTGCTACTGTTGATTAAATCACTGCTGCTGCTACTGTTGATTACATCACTGCTGCTACTGTTGATTACATCACTGCTGCTGCTACTGCTGATTAATCACTGCTGCTGCTACTGCTGATTAAATCACTGCTGAGGCTACTGTTGATTAAATCACTGCTGCTGCTACTGTTGATTAAATCACTGCTGCTACTGTTGATTAAATCACTGCTGAGGCTACTGCTGATTAAATCACTGCTGCTACTGTTGATTACATCACTGCTGCTACTGTTGATTAAAGCACTGCTGCTGCTACTGCTGATTAATCACTGCTGCTGCTACTGCTGATTAAATCACTGCTGAGGCTACTGCTGATTAAATCACTGCTGCTGCTACTGTTGATTACATCACTGCTGCTACTGTTGATTAAATCACTGCTGCTGCTACTGTTGATTACATCACTGCTGCTACTGTTGATTACATCACTGCTGCTGCTACTGCTGATTAATCACTGCTGCTGCTACTGCTGATTAAATCACTGCTGAGGCTACTGCTGATTAAATCACTGCTGCTGCTACTGCTGATTAAATCACTGCTGCTACTGCTGATTAAATCACTGCTGCTACTGCTGCTGATTAAATCACTGCTGCTACTGCTGATTACATCACTGCTGCTGCTACTGCTGATTAATCACTGCTGCTGCTACTGCTGATTAAATCACTGCTGAGGCTACTGCTGATTAAATCACTGCTGCTGCTACTGCTGATTAAATCACTGCTGCTACTGTCTATTAAATCACTGCTGCTGCTACTGCTGATTAAATCACTGATGAGGCTACTGCTGATTAAATCACTGCTGCTACTGTTGATTAAATCACTGCTGCTGCTACTGTTGATTAACTCACTGCTGCTACTGTTGATTAAATCACTGCTGCTACTGCTGATTAAATCACGGCTGCTACTGCTGATTAAATCACTGCTGCTACTGCTGCTGATTAAATCACTGCTGCTACTGCTGATTAAATCACTGCTGAGGCTACTGCTGATTAAATCACTGCTGCTACTGCTGATTAAATAACTGCTGAGGCTACTGTTGATTAAATCACTGCTGCTACTGTTGATTAAATCACTGCTGCTACTGTTGATTAAATCACTGCTGCTACTGTTGATTAAATCACTGCTGCTACTGTTGATTAAATCACTGCTGCTGCTACTGCTGATTAAATCACTGCTGCTACTGCTGATTAAATCACTGCTGCTGCTACTGTTGATTAAATCACTGCTGCTGCTACTGTTGATTAAATCACTGCTGCTACTGTTGATTAAATCACTGCTGAGGCTACTGCTGATTAAATCACTGCTGCTACTGTTGATTACATCACTGCTGCTACTGTTGATTAAATCACTGCTGCTGCTACTGCTGATTAATCACTGCTGCTGCTACTGCTGATTAAATCACTGCTGAGGCTACTGCTGATTAAATCACTGCTGCTGCTACTGTTGATTACATCACTGCTGCTACTGTTGATTAAATCACTGCTGCTGCTACTGTTGATTACATCACTGCTGCTACTGTTGATTACATCACTGCTGCTGCTACTGCTGATTAATCACTGCTGCTGCTACTGCTGATTAAATCACTGCTGAGGCTACTGCTGATTAAATCACTGCTGCTGCTACTGTTGATTACATCACTGCTGCTACTGTTGATTAAATCACTGCTGCTGCTACTGTTGATTACATCACTGCTGCTACTGTTGATTACATCACTGCTGCTGCTACTGTTGATTAAATCACTGCTGCTGCTACTGCTGATTAAATCACTGCTGCTACTGCTGATTAAATCACTGCTGCTGCTACTGTTGATTACATCACTGCTGCTACTGCTGATTAAATCACTGCTGCTGCTACTGTTGATTACATCACTGCTGCTGCTACTGTTGATTAAATCACTGCTGCTGCTACTGCTGATTAAATCACTGCTGCTACTGCTGCTGATTAAATCACTGCTGCTACTGCTGATTAAATCACTGCTGAGGCTACTGCTGATTAAATCACTGCTGCTACTGCTGCTGATTAAATCACTGCTGAGGCTACTGCTGATTAAATCACTGCTTCTGCTACTGCTGATTAAATCACTGCTGCTACTGCTGCTGATTAAATCACTGCTGCTACTGCTGATTAAATCACTGCTGAGGCTACTGCTGATTAAATCACTGCTGCTGCTACTGCTAATTAAATCACTGCTGCTACTGCTGCTGATTAAATCACTGCTGCTACTGCTGATTAAATCACTGCTGAGGCTACTGCTGATTAAATCACTGCTTCTGCTACTGCTGATTAAATCACTGCTGCTACTGCTGATTAAATCACTGCTGCTACTGCTGCTGATTAAATCACTGCTGCTACTGCTGATTAAATCACTGCTGAGGCTACTGCTGATTAAATCACTGCTTCTGCTACTGCTGATTAAATCACTGCTGAGGCTACTGCTGATTAAATCACTGCTGCTACTGCTGATTAAATCACTGCTGCTACTGTCTATTAAATCACTGCTGCTGCTACTGCTGATTAAATCACTGATGAGGCTACTGCTGATTAAATCACTGCTGCTACTGTTGATTAAATCACTGCTGCTGCTACTGTTGATTAAATCACTGCTGCTACTGTTGATTAAATCACTGCTGCTACTGCTGATTAAATCACGGCTGCTACTGCTGATTAAATCACTGCTGCTACTGCTGCTGATTAAATCACTGCTGCTACTGCTGATTAAATCACTGCTGAGGCTACTGCTGATTAAATCACTGCTGCTACTGCTGATTAAATCACTGCTGAGGCTACTGTTGATTAAATCACTGCTGCTACTGTTGATTAAATCACTGCTGCTACTGTTGATTAAATCACTGCTGCTACTGTTGATTAAATCACTGCTGCTACTGTTGATTAAATCACTGCTGCTGCTACTGCTGATTAAATCACTGCTGCTACTGCTGATTAAATCACTGCTGCTGCTACTGTTGATTAAATCACTGCTGCTGCTACTGTTGATTACATCACTGCTGCTACTGTTGATTAAATCACTGCTGCTGCTACTGCTGATTAATCACTGCTGCTGCTACTGCTGATTAAATCACTGCTGAGGCTACTGCTGATTAAATCACTGCTGCTGCTACTGTTGATTACATCACTGCTGCTACTGTTGATTAAATCACTGCTGCTGCTACTGTTGATTACATCACTGCTGCTACTGTTGATTACACCACTGCTGCTGCTACTGTTGATTAAATCACTGCTGCTGCTACTGCTGATTAAATCACTGCTGCTACTGCTGATTAAATCACTGCTGAGGCTACTGCTGATTAAATCACTGCTGCTACTGCTGCTGATTAAATCACTGCTGAGGCTACTGCTGATTAAATCACTGCTTCTGCTACTGCTGATTAAATCACTGCTGCTGCTACTGCTGATTAAATCACTGCTGCTACTGCTGCTGATTAAATCACTGCTGCTACTGCTGATTAAATCACTGCTGAGGCTACTGCTGATTAAATCACTGCTGCTGCTACTGCTGATTAAATCACTGCTGCTACTGCTGCTGATTAAATCACTGCTGCTACTGCTGATTAAATCACTGCTGAGGCTACTGCTGATTAAATCACTGCTTCTGCAACTGCTGATTAAATCACTGCTGCTACTGCTGATTAAATCACTGCTGCTACTGCTGCTGATTAAATCACTGCTGCTACTGCTGATTAAATCACTGCTGAGGCTACTGCTGATTAAATCACTGCTTCTGCTACTGCTGATTAAATCACTGCTGAGGCTACTGCTGATTAAATCACTGCTGCTACTGCTGATTAAATCACTGCTGCTACTGTCTATTAAATCACTGCTGCTGCTACTGCTGATTAAATCACTGCTGCTACTGCTTCTGATTAAATCACTGCTGCTACTGCTGATTAAATCACTGCTGAGGCTACTGCTGATTAAATCACTGCTGCTACTGTTGATTAAATAACTGCTGCTGCTACTGTTGATTAAATCACTGCTGCTACTGCTGATTAAATCACGGCTGCTACTGCTGATTAAATCACTGCTGCTACTGCTGCTGATTAAATCACTGCTGCTACTGCTGATTAAATCACTGCTGAGGCTACTGCTGATTAAATCACTGCTGCTACTGCTGATTAAATCACTGCTGAGGCTACTGTTGATTAAATCACTGCTGCTACTGTTGATTAAATCACTGCTGAGGCTACTGCTGATTAAATCACTGCTTCTGCTACTGCTGATTAAATCACTGCTGAGGCTACTGCTGATTAAATCACTGCTGCTACTGCTGATTAAATCACTGCTGAGGCTACTGCTGATTAAATCACTGCTTCTGCTACTGCTGATTAAATCACTGCTGCTACTGCTGATTAAATCACTGCTGCTACTGCTGCTGATTAAATCACTGCTGCTACTGCTGATTAAATCACTGCTGAGGCTACTGCTGATTAAATCACTGCTTCTGCTACTGCTGATTAAATCACTGCTGAGGCTACTGCTGATTAAATCACTGCTGCTACTGCTGATTAAATCACTGCTGCTACTGTCTATTAAATCACTGCTGCTGCTACTGCTGATTAAATCACTGCTGCTACTGCTGCTGATTAAATCACTGCTGCTACTGCTGATTAAATCACTGCTGAGGCTACTGCTGATTAAATCACTGCTGCTACTGTTGATTAAATAACTGCTGCTGCTACTGTTGATTAAATCACTGCTGCTACTGTTGATTAAATCACTGCTGCTACTGCTGATTAAATCACGGCTGCTACTGCTGATTAAATCACTGCTGCTACTGCTGCTGATTAAATCACTGCTGCTACTGCTGATTAAATCACTGCTGAGGCTACTGCTGATTAAATCACTGCTGCTACTGCTGATTAAATCACTGCTGAGGCTACTGTTGATTAAATCACTGCTGCTACTGTTGATTAAATCACTGCTGCTACTGCTGATTAAATCACTGCTGAGGCTACTGCTGATTAAATCACTGCTGAGGCTACTGCTGATTAAATCACTGCTGCTACTGCTGATTAAATCACTGCTGAGGCTACTGCTGATTAAATCACTGCTGCTACTGTTGATTAAATCACTGCTGCTGCTACTGTTGATTAAATCACTGCTGCTACTGTTGATTAAATCACTGCTGCTACTGCTGATTAAATCACGGCTGCTACTGCTGATTAAATCACTGCTGCTACTGCTGCTGATTAAATCACTGCTGCTACTGCTGATTAAATCACTGCTGAGGCTACTGCTGATTAAATCACTGCTGCTACTGCTGATTAAATCACTGCTGAGGCTACTGTTGATTAAATCACTGCTGCTACTGCTGATTAAATCACTGCTGAGGCTACTGCTGATTAAATCACTGCTGCTACTGCTGATTAAATCACTGCTGCTGCTACTGTTGATTAAATCACTGCTGCTGCTACTGTTGATTACATCACTGATGCTACTGTTGATTAAATCACTGATGCTGCTACTGTTTATTAAACCACTGCTGCTGCTACCGCAGATGCTTTTACTGAAGGCCTTAGTAGTGAAATATAGCAATGCGCTGTTTATTATAATATTTTTTTTCATTTGGTATTGAAGGAAATTGCTGACATCGTTTACATTCACTCGTTATCTCCAATTGTTTATTATCTTGTAGCTACATTGTCTCCATTTCATTTTCAAATCATCCTCCTTGTTTTTCTTTCTAGCCTGGTACCTGTTCAGATCTTTAAAGACATTTTGTTACATGACATGTAATATTACTCTCAATTTATATTCTAAACATGAGAAGAGGGTGTGATAGATTCTATTGAATGTGTTTCTAAATATGAGAAGAGGGTGTGATAGATTCTATTGAATGTGTTTCTAAATATGAGAAGAGGGTGTGATAGATTCTATTGAATGTGTTTCTAAATATGAGAAGAGGGTGTATAGATTCTATTGAATGTGTTTCTAAATATGAGAAGAGGGTGTGATAGATTCTATTGAATGTGTTTCTAAATATGAGAAGAGGGTGTGATAGATTCTATTGAATGTGTTTCTAAATATGAGAAGAGGGTGTGATAGATTATATTGAATGTGTTTCTAAATATGAGAAGAGGGTGTGATAGATTCTATTGAATGTGTTTCTAATTATGAGAAGAGGGTGTGATAGATTCTATTGAATGTGTTTCTAAATATGAGAAGAGGGTGTGATAGATTCTATTGAATGTGTTTCTAAATATGAGAAGAGGGTGTGATAGATTCTATTGAATGTGTTTCTAAATATGAGAAGAGGGTGTGATAGATTCTATTGAATGTGTTTCTAAATATGAGAAGAGGGTGTGATATATTCTATTGAATGTGTTTCTAAATATGAGAAGAGGGTGTGATAGATTCTATTGAATGTGTTTCTAAATATGAGAAGAGGGTGTGATAGATTATATTGAATGTGTTTCTAAATATGAGAAGAGGGTGTGATAGATTCTATTGAATGTGTTTCTAAATATGAGAAGAGGGTGTGATAGATTCTATTGAATGTGTTTCTAAATATGAGAAGAGGGTGTGATAGATTCTATTGAATGTGTTTCTAAATATGAGAAGAGGGTGTGATAGATTCTATTGAATGTGTTTCTAAACATGAGAAGAGGGTGTGATAGATTCTATTGAATGTGTTTCTAAATATGAGAAGAGGGTGTGATAGATTCTATTGAATGTGTTTCTAAATATGAGAAGAGGGTGTGATAGATTCTATTGAATGTGTTTCTAAACATGAGAAGAGGGTGTGATAGATTCTATTGAATGTGTTTCTAAATATGAGAAGAGGGTGTGATAGATTCTATTGAATGTGTTTCTAAATATGAGAAGAGGGTTTGATAGATTCTATTGAATGTGTTTCTAAACATGAGAAGAGGGTGTGATAGATTCTATTGAATGTGTTTCTAAATATGAGAAGAGGGTGTGATAGATTCTATTGAATGTTTTTCTAAATATGAGAAGAGGGTGTGATAGATTCTATTGAATGTGTTTCTAAATATGAGAAGAGGGTGTGATAGATTCTATTGAATGTGTTTCTAAATATGAGAAGAGGGTGTGATAGATTCTATTGAATGTGTTTCTAAATATGAGAAGAGGGTGTGATAGATTCTATTGAATGTGTTTCTAAACATGAGAAGAGGGTGTGATAGATTCTATTGAATGTGTTTCTAAATATGAGAAGAGGGTGTGATAGATTCTATTGAATGTGTTTCTAAATATGAGAAGAGGGTGTGATAGATTCTATTGAATGTGTTTCTAAATATGAGAAGAGGGTGTGATAGATTCTATTGAATGTGTTTCTAAATATGAGAAGAGGGTGTGATAGATTCTATTGAATGTGTTTCTAAACATGAGAAGAGGGTGTGATAGATTCTATTGAATGTGTTTCTAAATATGAGAAGAGGGTGTGATAGATTCTATTGAATGTGTTTCTAAATATGAGAAGAGGGTGTGATAGATTCTATTGAATGTGTTTCTAAACATGAGAAGAGGGTGTGATAGATTCTATTGAATGTGTTTCTAAATATGAGAAGAGGGTGTGATAGATTCTATTGAATGTGTTTCTAAATATGAGAAGAGGGTGTGATAGATTCTATTGAATGTGTTTCTAAATATGAGAAGAGGGTTTGATAGATTCTATTGAATGTGTTTCTAAACATGAGAAGAGGGTGTGATAGATTCTATTGAATGTGTTTCTAAATATGAGAAGAGGGTGTGATAGATTCTATTGAATGTTTTTCTAAATATGAGAAGAGGGTGTGATAGATTCTATTGAATGTGTTTCTAAATATGAGAAGAGGGTGTGATAGATTCTATTGAATGTGTTTCTAAATATGAAAAGAGGGTGTGATAGATTCTATTGAATGTGTTTCTAAATATGAGAAGAGGGTGTGATAGATTCTATTGAATGTGTTTCTAAACATGAGAAGAGGGTGTGATAGATTCTATTGAATGTGTTTCTAAATATGAGAAGAGGGTGTGATAGATTCTATTGAATGTGTTTCTAAACATGAGAAGAGGGTGTGATAGATTCTATTGAATGTGTTTCTAAATATGAGAAGAGGGTGTGATAGATTCTATTGAATGTGTTTCTAAATATGAGAAGAGGGTGTGATAGATTCTATTGAATGTGTTTCTAAACATGAGAAGAGGGTGTGATAGATTCTATTGAATGTGTTTCTAAACATGAGAAGAGGGTGTGATAGATTCTATTGAATGTGTTTCTAAATATGAGAAGAGGGTGTGATAGATTCTATTGAATGTGTTTCTAAATATGAGAAGAGGGTGTGATAGATTCTATTGAATGTGTTTCTAAATATGAGAAGAGGGTGTGATAGATTCTATTGAATGTGTTTCTAAATATGAGAAGAGGGTGTGATAGATTCTATTGAATGTGTTTCTAAATATGAGAAGAGGGTGTGATAGATTCTATTGAATGTGTTTCTAAATATGAGAAGAGGGTGTGATAGATTCTATTGAATGTGTTTCTAAATATGAGAAGAGGGTGTGATAGATTCTATTGAATGTGTTTCTAAACATGAGAAGAGGGTGTGATAGATTCTATTGAATGTGTTTCTAAATATGAGAAGAGGGTGTGATAGATTCTATTGAATGTGTTTCTAAATATGAGAAGAGGGTGTGATAGATTCTATTGAATGTGTTTCTAAATATGAGAAGAGGGTGTATAGATTCTATTGAATGTGTTTCTAAATATGAGAAGAGGGTGTGATAGATTCTATTGAATGTGTTTCTAAATATGAGAAGAGGGTGTGATAGATTCTATTGAATGTGTTTCTAAACATGAGAAGAGGGTGTGATAGATTCTATTGAATGTGTTTCTAAACATGAGAAGAGGGTGTGATAGATTCTATTGAATGTGTTTCTAAATATGAGAAGAGGGTGTGATAGATTCTATTGAATGTGTTTCTAAATATGAGAAGATGGTGTGATAGATTCTATTGAATGTGTTTCTAAACATGAGAAGGCATTTGGCACTATGCATGGTGCAACTTTATTGCCAGGATTTAAGAATGCATTCGATGCTCCTCTGCAAATCAGGAGCAAAAATACCTATGTTTTTACTAAACTGTAAAGCGGTTTAGTGACATGTTTCTCCCATTGTTTCCAAGGGCAGATCAATGATAAGAGAGCAGTCTAGCCATACATCCCTGAATGCCAGAGGGCCCTGCTTTGTGTGTGTGTGTTTCTGTACGCTTGTGTATGCGGTACAATACTATAGCAGGGTTAATATGCAGCAACTTGTCCACAGAACAACTAGATGAATTGGTTTCCTAGACATGTACACACGACACACTATGGGCTACAGAGAAGACCCAATAAAAGTGAAGGATAGCCATGTTGGGATGCTCACTCTTTCTAATTTCCTGTAATAGACTATTTTGCTTTACAACGACATTTAGGTTGAACCACTATGGTTCAGCACTCTGATAGTACCTTTGCCCATCGCTCCTGTCTGTCGCATAGTTGTGGAGCATAAGTCACACACACACACACACACACACACACACACACACACACACACACACACACACACACACACACACACACACACACACACACACACACACACACACACACACACACACACACACACACACACACACACGCACGCACGCACGCACGCACGCACATGCACATGCACACACTCTGCTAGTTAGAGTACCCAAGCTGTCAAGGTGAAGAATCTGTCGATGCATCCTTGAGCAAGGTACGTAACACTAGTTTGCTCCAGGGGTGCCGTACTACTATGGCTGACCCTGTAAAACAACACATTCCACTGCACCTATCTGGTGTATGTGACTCTCAAACACATGACCATGGCATAACTCAGGCTGATACTAATAATAACCAGTATCACAAGTACTACTGCCCTCCACATCTCCTACATGGTTGATCTGAGCCACAAAAAAACAGCTTTTATTTTTATGAAACTATGGGAATGAGATTCTGAGAGACGTAGTTCATAGGAATTTAGAAAAATGAGTCAGATCTCTATAAATGTAGGTGACCCAGTGTTTCCCCTACATGCATTTAGCACCCCCCCCCACGCTAGCTCTTCCAGTGTGATGGCAGGCAGACAAGCAGGCAGACAGACAGGCAAACAGTTAGACAGGCTGTTAGACAGGTGGGCAGGCAGGGTCCTGTGGAAAGACAACCTGCCATCTGTGCAGGTACTCTGCTCCACCCCTGAGCACTCTCTCTCTCTCTGCAGAAGTGTGTGTGTATTTCTCTCAGTCAAAGCTGTCGTCGAGACAGTCCTGCTCCCCTAGTCTTACTCCTAAACGTCCTCCACACCTCTCTCTCTCTCTCTCACACACACACACACACACACACACACACACACACACACACTCACAAACATACGCACACGCACACACGCATAACACATACACCTGCACATATACAAACACACGCACACACGCACACAAACACGCACGCACACATGCACACACACGCACCCGCACACATACAAACACACACACACAAACACACACACACACACACCTGTTGAACACCTTATCTGTCCATCATAAAGCTACCAAAGGCCTTGGTATGCACAACCTGTCCCACTGCCAAAGGATATGCCAGAGTATGTGTGTGTGTCCCTTTGTGAGAGTGTATGATTCTGGAGAAAGAGAGAGAGAGAAAGACAGAGAGGCAGAGGGAGAGAGAGAAAGACAGAGGGTGAGAGAGAAAGACACAGAGGCAGAGGGAGAGAGAGAAAGACAGAGAGGCAAAGGGAGAGAGAGAAAGACAGAGATGCAGAAGGAGAGAGAGAAAGACACAGAGGCAGAGGGAGAGAGAGAAAGACACAGAGGCAGAGGGAGAGAGAGAAAGACAGATAGGCAGAGGGAGAGAGAGAAAGACAGAGGCAGAGGGAGAGAGAGAAAGACACAGAGGCAGAGAGAGAGAGAGAACGACAGAGAGGCAAAGGGAGAGAGAGAAAGACAGAGAGGCAGAAGGAGAGAGAGACACAGAGGTAGAGGGAGAGAGAGAAAGGCAGAGGGAGAGAGAGAAAGACACAGAGGCAGAGGGAGAGAGAGAAAGAGAGAGAGGCAGAGGGAGAGAGAGAAAGACAGAGAGGCAGAGGGAGAGAGAGAAAGACAGAGAGGCAGAGGGAGAGAGAGAAAGACAGGCAGAGGGAGAGAGAAAGACAGAGAGGCAGAGGGAGAGAGAGAAAGACAGAGGCAGAGGGAGAGAGAGGAAGACACAGAGGCAGAGGGAGAGAGAGAAAGACAGAGGCAGAGGGAGAGAGAGAAAGACACAGAGGCAGAGAGAGAGAGAGAAAGACAGAGGCAAAGGGAGAGAGAGAAAGACAGAGGCAGAGGGAGAGAGAGAAAGACAGAGGCAAAGGGAGAGAGAGAAAGACAGAGGCAGAAGGAGAGAGAGAGACACAGAGGTAGAGGGAGAGAGAGAAAGGCAGAGGGAGAGAGAGAAAGACACAGAGGCAGAGGGAGAGAGAGAAAGAGAGAGAGGCAGAGGGAGAGAGAGAAAGACAGAGAGGCAGAGGGAGAGAGAGAAAGACAGGCAGAGGGAGAGAGAGAAAGACAGGCAGAGGGAGAGAGAAAGACAGAGAGGCAGAGGGAGAGAGAGAAAGACAGAGGCAGAGGGAGAGAGAGGAAGACAGAGAGGCAGAAGGAGAGAGAGAAAGACAGAGAGGCAGAAGGAGAGAGAGGAAGACACAGAGGCAGAGGGAGAGAGAGGAAGACACAGAGGCAGAGGGAGAGAGAGAAAGACACAGAGGCAGAGGGAGAGAGAAAGACAGAGGCAAAGGGAGAGAGAGAAAGACGGAGAGGCAGAAGGAGAGAGAGAAAGACACAGAGGCAGAGGGAGAGAGAGAAAGACACAGAGGCAGAAGGGGAGAGAGAAAGACACAGAGGTAGAAGGAGAGAGAGAAAGACAGAGAGACAGAAGGAGAGAAAGACAGAGAGGCAGAAGGAGAGAGAGAATGACACAGAGGCAGAGGGAGAGAGAGAAAGACACAGAGGCAGAAGGAGAGAGAGAAAGACACAGAGGCAGAAGGAGAGAGAGAAAGACACAGAGGTAGTGTGGTGGCGTTAGGCGGGCAGTGGATGACTTTGTGAGCCAACAAGCAGAGGTCACACTCACTGGGCACAGACCCAGGCTGTATTACCCACTGGAGAGTAGACAGCCTGCTCTGCTGTGATGCTGCTGTTGCCCACACACACTACCACACACACACACACACACACACACACACACACACACACACACACACACACACACACACACACACACACACACACACACACACACACACACACATACACACACACACACACACACACACACACACACACACACACACACACACACATACACACAGAGTGGGACTGGCTAAAGAGCCATCAGTAGCCGGCCTCAACTTAGTCACTGTCACTCGCCAACTACCACCCGGTTACTCTACCATGCACCTTAGAGGCTGCTGCCCTATGTACATAAACATGAAACACTGGTCACTTTAATAATGAAACACTGATCACTTTAATAATGTTTACATACTGTTTTACTAATTTCATATGTATACTGTATGCTGTGTTCTAGTAAAGGCCATCCTATTCAGATATTGCTGTATACATACTATTCTATCCTATGTATTCTACAGATATACTAAATGTTCTATCCACATACTTTCCATAATGTCTATACCTCCCATCACACAAAAAAGTACAATAATGGAATTAAGAAATATATAATATTAGGACGAGCAATGTCGGAGTCCGTAGTATAAATACAGTAAATAGTCAGTCAGTTCGGACACACCTACCCATTCAAGGGTTTTTCTTTATTTGTACTATTTTCTACATTGTAGAATAATAGTGAAGACATCAACACTATAAAATAACTGGAATAACTTGAATCATCTAGTAACCAAAAATGTTTTAAACAAATCTCCAAAGTAGCCACCCATTGCCTTGATGACAGCTTTGCACATGCTTGGTAGTCTCTCAACCAGCTTCATGAGCTGCTTCATCCAGTCACCTGGAATGCATTTCCAACACTCTTGAAGGAGTTGCCGCATATGCTGAGCACTTGTTGTCTGCTTTTCCTTCAATCTGCAGTCCAACTCATCCAAAACCCATCTCAATAGGGTTGAGGTCAGGTGATTGTAGAGGCCAGGTCTTCTGATGCAGCACTCCATCACGCTCCTTCTTGGTCAAATAGCCCTTACACAGCCTGGAGGTGTGTTGGGTCAATGTCCTGTTGAAAAACAAATGATAGTCCCACTATGCGCAAACCAGATGGGATGGGGTATCGCTTCAGAGTGCTGTGGTAGACATGCTGGTTAAGTGTGCCTTGAATTCAAAATAAATCACAGACAGTGTCACCAGCAAAGCACCCCCACATCTCCTCCACCATGCTTCACGGTGGGAACCACACATGCAGAGATCAGCCGTTTACCTACTCTGCATCTCACAAAAACATGGCGGTTGTAACCAAAAATTTGGACTCATCAGACCAAAGGACAGATTTCCACCGGTCTAATGTCCATTGCCTTTGTTTCTTGGTCAAGACTGTTGGAAATTCCAGGTGAAGCTGGTTGAGAGAATCCCAAAAGTGTGCAAAGCTGTCACCAAGGCAAAGGGTGGCAACTTTGAAGAATCTCAAATATAAAATATATTTTGATTTGTTTAACACTTTTTTGGTTACTAGATGATTCCATGTGTTATTTAATAGTTTTGATGTCTTCAGTATTATTCTACAAAGTAGAAAATAGTAAAATAAAGAAAAACCCTGGAATGAGAAGATGGTCCAAACTTTTGACTGGTATTGTATATACAGTATACACTGTATTTATACTCTGGACTCCGACATTCTTGTACTTTTAGATTTGTGTGTATTGTTGTGTATTGTTAGATATTACTGCACTGTTGGAGCTAGGAACACAAGCACTTCGCTAAACCCGCAGTAACACCTGCTAAATATGTGTATGCGACCAATCACATTCGATACTGCTGCCATACTAACCCTCTTTCCACCCTGAATCTAACAACTTAGATTCAGGGTGGAATCTAAACGTGTTAGCTAGTAACAAAAACATGTATTATATGTGTATGTGTGGTTGTTTTTTGGAAAATAACAATTGGTTCTCATTTTGAATTTGTCTGTTCTTCCCCTCAAATCATTACAATAAAAGTGAGTTTTTTTATATTTATGTCACAGTAGTGTATAGCTGTAAAATAATTATTTGACAGTGTGCATCATTTATTTAGTCATACAGATATGTCACTTGGTTCACATGCCTCTTTAATATGATATAATTATAAATAATGTTCAAATAGCTTAAATATAATACCTTTTTCTTTGTGAATCTATCGTATGGTAGAACCACATGTCATTTTCAAATAGCTCAAATCTAAGAACATAAATTAAATTGTAATGTGATGGGAAGTCTTCAGCATTGTCCTGTCATTTTCTCTATCTTCCTTATAAAGCCAGAGAAAATTCTTCCAATGCGGAGAGACGATTTTGCAGTAAGTCATTCTTCATCCCAGGAGCACGGTAAGACTTGACCCACTTTACAGCATCACGGGTTCACTGTACGTTGTCTCACAGTAAACCATGTTACCATGGCTCAGTCATATAGAACAGAAGCACATTGATACAGGACATACTGTTATATTCATATAGGACACATTGTTACATTGATATAGGACATACTGTTACATTGACATAGGACACACTGCTACATTGATATAGAACATACTGTTACATTGATATAGGACACACCATTACATTGATATAGGTAATACTGTTACATTGATATAAGACATACTTATATGCTTACAACCAATAATGACAATGATGTGGCATTCACACAATCAGGAATTATATTTTTTAATTATATGAGTTTTATTCACATAATATTTCACATAGTCTGTCTCTGAAAAGTATTTAGATTTATAGTGCTACATAATATCACTGAAATCCTACATAGTGCATTTGATTGGGTTTATACAGAACAGTAAATACCGTACCAGGCAGACAGATCTTCCGTATTTCCTGATGTATCACATGCTGATCACCGCTAGTTATTTGCCTCCCGTTCTGAAGCAGAGGGGTCACCAGATCTCACAGGAACACTTTATGATGTTACCCCTGGCGAGGACTCCTGCAACACACACCATTGGCTCCATGGCCTCACCAGGAATCCCAAATACATTCAGGATAGGGGAAAAGATAGAGAGAGAGGAGGGAAGGGATGGAAAGAGGGATGAGGAGAGAGGGGGGTAGAGAGAGGGATGAGGAGAGAGGGGGGTAGAGAGAGGGATGAGGAGTGAGGGGGTAGAGAGAGGGATGAGGAGAGAGGGGGGTAGAGAGAGGGATGAGGAGAGAGGGGGTAGAGAGAGGGATGAGGAGAGAGGGGGTAGAGAGAGGGATGAGGAGACAGGGGGGTAGAGAGAGGGATGAGGAGAGAGGGGGGTAGAGAGAGGGATGAGGAGAGAGGGGGGTAGAGAGAGGGATGAGGAGAGAGGGGGGGGGGGGTGGAACAGCTGCTGGCTTTCTTTTTCCTGTCATTATCCTCGGTCTCTGTCTCACTCAGACCCGTCTGATGAAAGTCAAATAGTACACAAGCCCTGATTATGTGACGAATGGAACTCACCTACTTAACTCAGTTAATCCTGAGTCTGGGGTTAGATTTCATTTAATTTCTCTCTCTGGTTGCTCCGTCCTCTCAGGGTGTGTGTGTGTGTGGGGGGGGGGGGGGGGGCTGTATGCTGCTGTGTGGGGGGTGAGGAGACAGTATGATGAAGAGGATGGGGGCAGGGATGACATACATACAAAACACAGAGAGATGGAGAAAAAAAATGCTGGAACAGCAAATTCAAAAAGTGAAAACAAGGCATAGAGATGGTATTCCTTCAGTGACAGAAGTTGTGATATCAGTGTAATAGAAATATTCATTTGAATGGACAAAGCGTTGATAATGAGATGAAAATCACTTTAAATCGGACAATTACACACAAGGTCCAACCGAAATGTTACTTCCACTGTTAACACAACCTCTCTTTTTTTTTGGAGAGGTGCCGGGGGGCTGCCACACTGGGTGCCTAGGGAGCTGTTGTAGGGGGGGGGGGGGGGGGGGGGCTGCCACACTGGGTGCCTAGGGAGCTGTTGTGGGGGGGGCTGCCACACTGGGTGCCTAGGGAGCTGTTGTGGGGGGGGGGGGGCTGCCACACTGGATGCCTAGGGAGCTGTTGTGGGGGGGGGGGGGGGGGGGGGGGCTGCCACACTGGGTGCCTAGGGAGCTGTTGTGGGGGGGGGGGGGGGGCTGCCACACTGGATGCCTAGGGAGCTGTTGAAGGGGGGGGGGGGGGGCTGCCACACTGGATGCCTAGGGAGCTGTTGTAGAGGGGGGGGGGGTTAAGTGCCTTGCTCAAAATAATAACTGCGGACAATGGCATCTAGGATTTGGTACCAGCAGGTCTCACACACACTCTATAAAGCTACATATTGATCAAGTCTCAGGGCCCCTTTAGGGGATCAAACCACCCAGGTTGTGATTTTCAACCAGTCTGGGTCTGAGGCTGAGGCTGTCACACAGAGGGAACAGGGAACCATGCTACTCTATCGTATGACCTCCTGCATTTCCCCTCCCCTTCATCTCTCTCTGTCTCTCTGTGTCTCTCTGTGTCTCTCTCTCTCTGTCTCTCATTCTCTCTCTCGCTCTCTCTCCCACCTCTCTCTCTCTCTCTCTCTCTCTCTCTCTCTCTCTCTCTCTCTCTCTCTCTCTCTCTCTCTCACACACACACACACACACACACTCCCTCCTCTTTCTCTCTCCTTCTCTCTCTTACCTATCTGACATTACTTGACATTCGTCTGAGGAGCTGAGATAGAATCTCCTCCCTTGTCGTCATCGCCATGGTAACTCTTACGCCATATGGCGTCCGGTCACACTCAGAGGGGGAATGACAGGCAGAGCAGAGCACCGGTGTGATGCATTATTGCACATCCATTTCTGAAATGAGAAGGTGAATTTTAAAAAGCCCTGGGTACAGCACAAGTTACCTCTATTTCTGGCCTGGTATTTGCTGTTATTGGCTCCTTTTTTTTAATAGACGGTGGATTCATATTGCAGTGGGATTATTTGCAAACTCTCTTTTTTGGTTTAAAATATGTTCATGTTAAATCATCTACATTTCCCAATAATATGTAACTACGTTTTCAAAGCATTTAAGCTATATCCGTTATTATTTGCAAAGTCAATTAATTATAGTACACTACATTTTAATAAGGTCATTCAAATGTTTTACAGTGGATAAGGGAACAAAAATGTCTCTTAAAATTCATGTTGTATTGGATTCAGACACATTTTTGTGTCGGAATTCTTATTGTATTGAGAATTGGTTTAAATTAAATTAAATCCCTTTCTGCACCATTAAGACCTGCATGGAAGAGCAGTAGCAGGAATTTAGTCATTTATTGTAAAACATTTACCCAAGATTGCATTTAGAAGACTGCGTTAGGAGCTAGTTCTATTGGTCTCATTTCACTTCTTTCTCCACAACATTACAGCGTCCACACTGGGCCTGGATTGTATTGGAATAATTCACACAGTAATGTTAGCCCTCTGTAGAAAATGCATTCTTCTTCTTGCACTCAAAAACATGCCCATGTTGTATGTTCAAAATATACTGTACATATTTCCGGCAAGCCATCGTTTCAAACTGACACATGCATTACGTTGTCACTTTGATCATGCGATACAATTAAAACAACCGTGTTAATTTGTCAATGAAAGTCACATACTGCAGTAATACAATATTGTATTCAGTGCAGTATCTCGAGTGGAAAAACTGGCACAATATTGTGAATCTCATTTCATATGTACTGTAACTATGAATGTCTCCTCACTGTGTACTTATCTCTGTGTACATTGCAGATGTTGTATTCCTGCAGTGCTTTCTGACAATGCCACAGTGCATATTGTCTCCGCTACGTAGTGTTTGATTGTTTTTCTGTGCCTATGTTCAATATACCATATTTTACAAATAGTATCTCCACAAAATTAGTAGTTGTATTATGTCCGTCTGTATCGTTACACTAACAAACAGTCAGTCTGTAAAAATGTACTTCCTCAGTGTAACTGCAAACATCCATAATAGAGTTGTCTAATGCTGCCTGCTGAAGCTAGGGAAAGAAAGCTAGGCTACGTGGATCTCCTGCAGAGCTGCAGACAGACTCCTTGCCCTGCCAGGGCTGTGATTAGCATGGTCGGGGATGTTGCTGTGGAGTAAATGAGGCTAGCACTCTTATCCTGCGAGCTCCTAATCTCATTGAATCTGTAAAGGACTATGAGCACTAGAGTCGTGGATCTTCCTACTGCAGCTTTGCCTTGCCTGGTCTTAACACTTCCCATTAAAAGTCCCTTAACAATTGTCCCTTAATAATGTGGCTTTAACCCAGCCTCTACTGTCTTGTCGTGTCCTGTCTGGCCAAGCTCAGCTAATGTCCTCCCAGCACTTCTCTCTACACAATTAGCCAAATATTTCAGATCTATTGCAGTTCAAAGACTATAATCTCGAACACTCAAATTGTGTGTGTGTGTGTGTGTGTGTGTGTGTGTTTGTGTGTTAGTGCACTCCTGTAATGGCTGCCACTGCCATCCTCTTCCTCCTCCCCCCTTTTCCTCCTCCTCCTCTTTGGTGAATCCACCCTGTACAGACATGCAGCACAGCACAGGGTACACATGCATGGATTCCCTTGTCCTCCTCCTCTGCCTGCCTCCTGCACCACTCTGGCTGCTATTTCAAGGAAAGTGCAACCTTTGCCTTGGGCCTTAATTATGTTCAACGGAAAAGATCTCTGACCTATTTATCAATACAGCTTCCCCTTCTCTGCCAGAGAGAGAGCTTTATAAACAGATTTACAGAGAAGGGCTGCAGCATCATCTGACTCAAAGAAGAAAGAAAATAGTGCGTCGGCACCAAGAAATGTTTCAGATGATTCCGCATGAGGCAAAGACTGTACGATAACTGACTAGTCTTGTTGTCTGAAAGAGAAACATTTTAAACTGCAGTGATATCCATGTAGTGTCTAATTTGAATAGGAGCGTTCTGTGTGAAGCGAGAACTTGAGCGCATACATGTCTGTGTGCTTACCGTGTGTCTGTGTGCTTACCATGTGTCTAGGGGCTTACCGTGTGTCTGTGTGCTTACCGTGTGTCTGTGTGCTTACCGTGTGTCTGTGTGCTTACCGTGTGTCTGTGTGCTTACCATGTGTCTGTGTGCTTACCGTGTGTCTGTGTGCTTACCGCGTGTCTGTGTGCTTACCGTGTGTCTGTGTGCTTACCATGTGTCTGTGTGCTTACCGTGTGTCTGTGTGCTTACCGTGTGTCTGTGTGCTTACCATGTGTCTGTATGCTTACCGTGTGTCTGTGTGCGTGTCTGTGTGCTTACCATGTGTCTGTGTGCTTACCGTGTGTCTGTGTGCTTACCACGTGTCTTTGTGCTTACCGTGTGTCTGTGTGCTTAACATGTGTCTGTGTGCTTACCGTGTGTCTGTGTGCTTACCATGTGTCTGTATGCTTACCGTGTGTCTGTGTGCGTGTCTGTGTGCTTACCATGTGTCTGTGTGCTTACCGTGTGTCTGTGTGCTTACCGCGTGTCTGTGTGCTTACCGTGTGTCTGTGTGCTTACCGTGTGTCTGTGTGCTTACCGTGTGTCTGTGTGCTTACCGTGTGTCTGTGTGCTTACCGTGTGTCTGTATGCTTACCGTGTGTCTGTGTGCATGTCTGTGTGCTTACCATGTGTCTGTGTGCTTACCGCGTGTCTTTGTGCTTACCGTGTGTCTGTGTGCTTACCATGTGTCTGTGTGCTTACCGTGTGTCTGTGTGCTTACCGTGTGTCTGTGTGCTTACCGTGTGTCTGTATGCTTACCATGTGTCTGTGTGCGTGTCTGTGTGCTTACCATGTGTCTGTGTGCTTACCGTGTGTCTGTGTGCTTACCGCGTGTCTGTGTGCTTACCGTGTGTCTGTGTGCTTACCGTGTAACTGTGTGCTTACCGTGTGTCTGTGTGCTTACCGTGTGTCTGTGTGCTTACCGTGTGTCTGTATGCTTACCGTGTGTCTGTGTGCATGTCTGTGTGCTTACCATGTGTCTGTGTGCTTACCGTGTGTCTGTGTGCTTACCGCATATCTGTGTGCTTACCATGTGTCTGTGTGCTTACCGTGTGTCTGTGTACTTACCGCGTGTCTGTGTGCTTACCGTGTGTCTGCGTGCGTGTCTGTGTGTTTACAATGTGTCTGTGTGCTTACCGTGTGTCTGTGTGCGTGTCTGTGTGCTTACCATGTGTCTGTGTGCTTACCATATGTCTGTGTGCGTGTCTGTGTGCTTACAATGTGTCTGTGTGCGTGTCTGTGTGCTTACCGTGTGTCTGTGTGCTTACCGTGTGTCTCTGTGTGTGTCTGTGTGCTTACCGTGTGTCTGTGTGCTTACCGTGTGTCTGTGTGCTTACCGTGTGTCTGTGTGCGTGTCTGTGTGCTTACCATGTGTCTGTGTGCTTACCGTGTGTCTGTGTGCTTACCGTGTGTCTGTGTGCTTACCGTGTGTCTGTGTGCTTACCGTGTGTCGATGTGCGTGTCTGTGTGCTTACCATGTGTCTGTGTGCTTACCGTGTGGTTGTGTGCTTACCGTGTGTCTGTGTGCGTGTCTGTGTGCTTACCGTGTGTCTGTGTGCTTACCGTGTGTCTGTGTGCTTACCGTGTGTCTGTGTGCACACGTGTTATCAGTGTGAGCAGGAGGCTGAAGTTGTTCTCTCTATCCCCCTGACTCTTCCTCCTCTCATCTCTGCTCCGTCATCTTCCTCAACATATTTGAGGCTTGCTCTGTGAATAGGGCTAAGTGAGCTAACGTATCAGTTATTATATTGAAATAAGGCCAGAGCCACAAAAGCATAGTGGACTCTATGGGGAATAGGTGGTCATTGGAGCATAACCAGTGACATGGCATATCGTGCTGTTTCACCTTTGACCAGCAGCTTCACTGTTTTATCTCCTGAGCAGGGCTGTGCTATCTCAATAGAGGCTGGAGGAGAGAGCTTCTTCAAACTACATTAGTGGACGCAAACACTGAGGAGGCCATTGACCTTTCATTACAGCTGTTGAAAAGGCCAACTCTCTCTCTCTTCTCTCTCTCTCTCGCTATCTCTCTCTCGCTCTCTCTCTCTCGCTCTCTCTCTCTCTTTCTCTCTCTCTCTCTCTCTCTCTCTCTCTCTCTCTCTCTCTCTCTCTCTCTCTCTGTCTCGCTCACTCTCTCTCTGTCTCTCTCTCCGTCTCTCGCTCTGTCGCTCTCTCTCTCCCCTGTCTCTCTCTCTCGCTCTCTATCTCCCCTGTCTCTCTCTTCGTATCGGCATAAATGTCAACTCACTGTATGTGTTACAATTAAACTGAAAGGCTATTTTCCCATTTTCTAATTTTTCTCCTCCTTACATGTCAATGCAGGGAGCAAACACAGCCATCTAACACAGGTGATCAGAGGAATATGTTGTGTGTTTCTTACATTTGTTTGTTTGTAAAGTCTTGTTTCTATAACGTTAGTGTATGTTTAAGTTGTATCTGAAGGCGGTGTAAACAACACATCTTCACCTCCTTCTACAGGCTGAATAGTATGTTCTCATTAAGATGTTTTCCCTGGGACAAATAAACAAATAACCTCATTATTTCCCCAAACAACACATCCAGGGACTCTGACTATTCATAATTGACCACAAAGTACAGCAATTATGTAGGATTTTGTAGTAATTAAACGTTATTCGTATTTGCGTGTGTATTGTGTTATGTTTATTGAAGCACATAGTCTTTTTGAAATCGTTTTTTTGAAAGTGTAACCAATTATCCACAGAGAGTGAAATAGTAAGATAAAACTACGGTACTGCTACATTTTTATCTTAAAAAGGAGTTTCTCTTCAAGTAGAGATTGTTATGAAGTGTGTTCTCAATCATAATAGGTTTTTATTTCATTTGTGGTATTGCGGCCTTTTGTCATGGTCCGTTCTTCCAGTCATTTTGGAAAACACTGAACAAAGCCGAGAGTCGCATGGGAGTATATATTTCATTTTGTTGTGAGAGAGAATATCCAACGTCCCTCCAATCTTTCCCTATAAAAATTAAATGCTCTCGAAACATTGACTCAAAGCTCCCATATTTGGGTTCCATTGTGATTTGGTGTGAAAGCATTGCGCATTACTAATGCAATTAGACTTGGTGGGGCAATTGTGTTGATAGGCCCATTTCCTTGAGAGGCGAGCTAGGCTTTTAAACTGTCACCTCACTCTCTCTCTCAGTTCAATTCAAGGGCAGTATTGACATGGGAAACATGTTTACATTGCCAAAAGAAAGTGAAATAAATAATAAACAAAAGTGAAATAAACAATTAAGTATTAACAGTAAAAAAAATACACTCACAAAAGCTTCAGAAGAATAGAGACATTTCAAATGTTATATTATGGCTATGTACGTTATTATGGCTATGCACAAAAGGGAAAATAAATAGACAGATAAATATAGTTTGTATTTACAATGGTGTTTGTGCTTCACTGGTTGCCCTTTTCTTGTAGCAATAGGTCACAAAGCTTGCTGCTGTCATGGCACACTGTGATATTTCACCTAACAGATATAGGAGTTTATCAAAATTGGATTTGTTTTCAAATTATTTTTCTTTTTTTCTTTTTTTCTTAATAAATGTATTTTTAGAGGAAGGATCAGCTTTAATATGGCAGGTAGATTGTTGTTTCCGTCAATGTAATTGTTTGCATCCTTTCCAGCCCCCCATATAGTTTTGGGGTAAATATACACACGTGTACATACCAACATATCTGGTATGCATATATACATATATACATATATACATATTCACATATACACATCTTTTTAGAATATACCTTCCTTTATTATTCCCCACAAGCCCTACCACCCCTCCCCCAAGTGGAGTAAACTAATTAACAAAAACACTTTGACTTCTACTTCCAGCTTATACATACTATACACATTTTACAGACACAATCTATTCAACCATAGTAATGTTTTGTTCATTTTTAGTCCTGGCCCTCCTATGTTTCTCATGTCCATCCAGTGTGATTTCTATTAGCCATACATTTGTAACTGTGCTATTTCACAAAAGTTCTGGACGTACAGTTGAAGTCGGAAATTTACATACACTTGGGTTGGAGTCATTAAAACACGTTTTTCAACCACTCAACAAATTTCTTGTTAACAAACTATAGTTTTGGCAAGTTCGGTTAAGACATCTACTTTGTGCATGACACAAGTATTTTTTCCAGCAATTATTTACAGATTACAGATGACAGATCACGGTATCACAATTCCAGTGGGTCAGAAGTTTACATACACTAAGTTGACTGTACCTTTAAACAGCATGGAGAACTCCAGAAAATGATGTCATGGCTTCAGAAGCTTCTGATAGGCTAATTGAAATAATTTGAGTCAAATGGAGGTGTACCTGTGGATGTATTTCAAGGCCTACCTTCAAACTCAATGCCTCTTTGCTTGACATCATGAGAAAATCTAAAGAAATCAGCCATGACCCCAGAAAAAAAATGTGTAGACCTCCACAAGTCTGGTTCATCCTTGGGAGCAATTTCCAAACGCCTGAAGGTACCAGGTTCATCTGTACAAACAATAGTACGCAAGTATAAACATCAAGGCACCACGCAGCCGTCATACCGCTTAGGAAGGAGATGCATTTTGTCTCTTAGAGATGAACGTACTTTAGTGCGAAAAGTGCAAATCAATCCCAGAACAGCAAAAAGACCTTGTGAAGATGCTGGAGGAAACAGGTACAAAAGTATCTATATCCACAGTAAAACGAGTCCTATATTGACATAACCTGAAAGGCCGCTCAGCCAGGAAGAAGCCACTGCTCCAAAACCGCCAAAAAAAGCCAGACTACGGTTTGCAACTGCACATGGGGACAAAGATCAAACTTTTTTGGAGAAATGTCCTCTGGTCTGATGAAACAAAAAAATACATGTTTGGCCATAAGGACCATTGTTATGTTTGGAGGGAAAAGAGGGAGGCTTGCAAGCCAAAGAACACTATCCCAATCGTGAAGCACAGGGTTGGCAGCATCATGTTGTGGGGTTGCTTTGCTGCAGGAGAGATTTTTGCACTTCACAAAATAGATGGCATCATGAGGAGGTAAATTATGTGGATATATTGAAGCAACAACTCAAGACATCAGTCAGGAAGTTAAAGCTTGGTCGCAATTGGGTCTTCCAAATGGACAATGACCCCAAGCATACTTTCAAAGTTGTGGCAAAATGGCTTAAGTACAACAAAGTCAAGGTATTGGAGTCACCATCACAAAGCCCTGACCTCAATCCTAAAGAAAATTTGTGGGCAGAACTGGAAAAGCGTGTGTGTGCAAGGAGGCCTACAAACCTGACTCAGTTACACCAGCTCTGTCAGGAGGAACGGGACAAAATTCACCCAACTTATTGTGGGAAGATTGTGGAAGGCTACCCAAAATGTTTGATGCAAGTTAAACAATTTAAAGGCAATGCTACCAAATACTAATTCAGTGTATGTAAACCTATGAACCACTGGGAATGCGATCAAATAAATAAAAGCTTAAATAAATCATTCTCTCTACTATTATTCTGACATTTCACATTCTTCAAATAAAGTGGTGATCCTAACTAACCTAAGACAGGGAATTTTTACTAGGATTAAATGTCAGCAATTGTGAAAAACTGAGTTTAAATGTATTTGGCTAAGGTGTAAGTAAACTTCCAACTTGGACAGTACCAAAATAATTTATCTAGTGACTCTGCCTCCTCGCAGCAAAA
Organism: Oncorhynchus mykiss; assembly: GCF_013265735.2. Lineage (NCBI taxonomy): Eukaryota > Metazoa > Chordata > Actinopteri > Salmoniformes > Salmonidae > Oncorhynchus > Oncorhynchus mykiss. The sequence continues at coordinate 15,159,592 of NC_048575.1, forward strand.
TCTGCAGAGCTGGGATGGTTGTAACCCCCATATATATATATATATAACATTATATATATATATATATATATATATATATATATATATATATATATATATATATATAACATTCTATTGGTTGCAAGAATTTTGTGTAATAATTTACATTGAATCTGGTGTCGTTTTGCGTGTCAATTCATAAAACACGTGCCATGGAATCGGTACATCGGAAATCTCTTCCCAACTATTTTGCAATTTATATGGCACAGCTGTA
>NC_048575.1:15164844-15172344 GCF_013265735.2 Oncorhynchus mykiss
ATTTTTTTGTGAAGAATCAACAACAAGTGGGACACAATCATGAAGTGGAACGACATTTATTGGATATTTCAAACTTTTTTAACAAATCAAAAACTGAAAAATTGGGCGTGCAAAATTATTCAGTTATAATAATAATAATTTTGCACGCCCAATTTTTCAGTTTTTGATTTGTTAAAAAAGTTTGAAATATCCAATAAATGTCGTTCCACTTCATGATTGTGTCCCACTTGTTGTTGATTCTTCACAAAAAAATACAGTTTTATATCTTTATGTTTGAAGCCTGAAATGTGGCAAAAGGATGCAAAGTTCAAGGGGGCCGAATACTTTCGCAAGGCACTGTAACTATGGGGACTTCAAAGCAATTGCTAGCAGGCTCAGCTAAATACAAATCCCACTGAATACAGCCACATCTCATAGTCACATCATGATATTTGTAAAGGAAAGACACATATAATAATAGGAATTGAATGGAGTTTCCCATCTTCCTATTTAGAGTTTCTGGCGCAGCACAGAAATGCCCTTATCCAGAAGGTGTGACGAAGGCATTTGCTAACAGACCTGCTAACTTTCTTTGTTGTTACTTTTAAGGTTGGAACCAGCATGCAGTACCTCCAGCAGGAAGAGAGGCTGTAACCATTCGTCCAACAGCTCAGGGACAAGCTACACTATTCACAGCCCTATGTAATGTTCAATGTAATTTCATTGCTGGACTTTTTGATACTTCATGCATTTGTATTGTATAAAAAAAAGTACAAATAAAAGGAAATGTGTGGTTTAAACACATCTTTCATGTTTATTTGTTTTAGCTATTAGTGATAATTTCCTAGGTGTTAATGCATTGGGTTTGCATCATTTAGCCTTTAAGTGTGTGTTATGAATGACCGAAGGTGTCTGACTTTATAGTAAGTACAGCGTCATGGGATATACAGTCTTTATGAATGTGTTATGAATGACCGAAGGTGCCTCACTTCAAACTAAGTATTACAAGACTACATAAAGTGTCAATAAAGGTCATTTGCGTTCTGCTGATTTATGAAGGTTCTCTCATGACCCACGGTTTACTGTAGGGTGTGAGAGTTATTTAAATGGTTTTATGGACCAGCAACACTTGCATTTGTGTGTGTGTGTGTGTGTGTGCGGGTGTGTGCGTGCGTGCGTGCGCGCGCGTGTGTGTGTGTGTGTGTGTTTGTGTGTGTGCGTGTGTGTGTGTGTGTGTTTGTGTGCGTACGTGTGTGTGTGTGTGTCTGTGTGTGTATGTGTGTGTATGTGTGTGTGTGTGTGTATGTGTGTGTGTGCGTGTGTGTGTATGTGTGTGTGTGTCAGAACCAAGATGATTTGGAGCAGTCCAACCTGAGACCACAGCACCAGGTATTCCTCTTCTGTTCCCATGCTGGAGACAACCTGTTACAATGGTGCCAACATTTTGTGGCTGACCTTTCAGCAGGGGAGTGGGTGAATGTGTCACTGGGTCCAGCACCCCACGGTACGGCTTGTTTTTGTTGTGTGAATGTGTGTGTCCTGGGGAACTTGGTTCCAGAAGAAAGACTATTTCAATGTCTTTAGGTTGGGGGCTTTCATCAAGGTACAGTAAGTGTTTCTTGGTGTAAAATCGTCCCCCAGGCTATTGCACACACAACACATACAGTATAATCCTGGGATATCAACCATTCAAAGTTTGCCTTAGCGGGAGTGACCATAGAATTTTACAGGAGGAACTTACTGAGTAAAGTATTTGCTATTGCCACTACTTAATACAGTCAGAAAGTCATAATTATTGATAATCCTTCCCATTTCCAAAATGTATCTTTATCAATTTAACTCTAACTAATGAAGGCCAAGTTTGATGTGTTGGTCCACCAGACCTTCCGCACAGTAGGTGTAACATGGCTAAAAGGACATCACTTTAGAGCGTGTGCGATCCTTCAGCTCAACACTTCACCCTTGATAAAGCTTCATATCATATTCAACATAGTGGATTATGTCACATTTGACATTGGCGATTGTCACACAGTTATGCCACATTTATGGACCTTTTATATAGCCTGACATACGGTTATAGATGATTTGTAGATTACATGTATTTAGTGCTTAAGAAGGCATTATGAAGGCATTATGAATGATTCATGAAGCCTTTATAAACGGAATGTAATTTAAAGCGGAATCCTGGAAACCTTATAACCTCTACAGGGGGAGAGTCTTATCATACCATAGCTTTTCAACTGCTTTGAGGGAATTTGTTGGTTTCAAATTCAATTTAATTTGTCACATGCGCCGAGTACAACATGCTTACTCATGCTTGCTCATGTTTCGGGTTAAAAGTATGCATTACAATATAAGAACTTTTGCTAATGTGTGAAATGTACATCTTGCCGACGGCATGAAAAACAAGAGAACAGTCATGACCTGGGATTGTGTCCGTGTTTGTGTTAATTTGACCTAAAACAATTGCTGTTTTCTTCTTCTTTCCACTCTATGAAGTGTGTTATCCCATCGTTTGTTTACCTCTCTCCTAACCCGTGTTATCCCATTGTTTGTTTACCTCTCTCCTGCCCCATGTTATCCCATCGTTTGTTTACCTCTCTCCTGCCCCGTGTTATCCCATCGTTTGTTTACCTCTCTCCTGCCCCGTGTTATCCCATCGTTTGTTTACCTCTCTCCTGCCCCGTGTTATCCCATCGTTTGTTTACCTCTCTCCTGCCCCGTGTTATCCCATCGTTTGTTTACCTCTCTCCTGCCCCGTGTTATCCCATCGTTTGTTTACCTCTCTCCTGCCCCGTGTTATCCCATCGTTTGTTTACCTCTCTCCTGCCCCGTGTTATCCCATCGTTTGTTTACCTCTCTCCTGCCCCGTGTTATCCCATCGTTTGTTTACCTCTCTCCTGCCCCGTGTTATCCCATCGTTTGTTTACCTCTCTCCTGCCCCGTGTTATCCCATCATTTGTTTACCTCTCTCCTGCCCCGTGTTATCCCATCGTTTGTTTACCTCTCTCCTGCCCCGTGTTATCCCATCGTTTGTTTACCTCTCTCCTGCCCCGTGTTATCCCATCGTTTGTTTACCTCTCTCCTGCCCCGTGTTATCCCATCGTTTGTTTACCTCTCACCTGCCCCGTGTTATCCCATCGTTTGTTTACCTCTCTCCTGCCCCGTGTTATCCCATCGTTTGTTTACCTCTCTCCTGCCCCGTGTTATCCCATCGTTTGTTTACCTCTCTCCTGCCCCGTGTTATCCCATCGTTTGTTTACCTCTCTCCTGCCCCGTGTTATCCCATCGTTTGTTTACCTCTCTCCTGCCCCGTGTCATCCCATCGTTTGTTTACCTCTCTCCTGCCCCGTGTTATCCCATCGTTTGTTTACCTCTCTCCTGCCCCGTGTCATCCCATCGTTTGTTTACCTCTCTCCTGCCCCGTGTTATCCCATCGTTTGTTTACCTCTCTCCTGCCCCGTGTTATCCCATCGTTTGTTTATCTCTCTCCTACCCCGTGTTATCCCATCGTTTGTTTACCTCTCTCCTGCCCCGTGTTATCCCATCGTTTGTTTACCTCTCTCCTGCCCCGTGTTATCCCATCGTTTGTTTACCTCTCTCCTGCCCCGTGTTATCCCATCGTTTGTTTACCTCTCTCCTGCCCCGTGTTATCCCATCGTTTGTTTACCTCTCTCCTGCCCCGTGTTATCCCATCGTTTGTTTACCTCTCTCCTGCCCCGTGTTATCCCATCGTTTGTTTACCTCTCTCCTGCCCCGTGTTATCCCATCGTTTGTTTACCTCTCTCCTGCCCCGTGTTATCCCATCGTTTGTTTACCTCTCTCCTGCCCCGTGTTATCCCATCGTTTGTTTACCTCTCTCCTGCCCCGTGTTATCCCATCGTTTGTTTACCTCTCTCCTGCCCCGTGTTATCCCATAGTTTGTTTACCTCTCTCCTGCCCCATGTTATCCCATCGTTTGTTTACCTCTCTCCTGCCCCATGTTATCCCATAGTTTGTTTACCTCTCTCCTGCACCGTCACGTCTGCTCACTCAGACAGTGAAGACAGACAGAAACATTCATTTCCACTAACCCACTGTGTTCAATGGGAGACTGCAACAAACACACACACACACAAGTATGCATGCATACTGTACAAACAAACACACACACACACACACACACACACACACACGCAAACACCCGCACACACACACACAAACACGCGCACGCACACACACACACACACACACACACACACACACACACACACACACACACACACACACACACACACACACACACACACACACACACACAATCAATCTCAGTCATTCATTCAGTCGACTTGTGCTTTCAGACCAGAATATGAACAAAACATCTCCCTCCACAAAGCAGACATGGTCTGATTGGTACGTGACAGCACCTTAGACAAGATATCTCATTTCAGGCACCACTGACACAAGCACAATGCATTTCCATTTGGAGTTTCAATGAAACACACAGTGTGAATGCAAATTGAAACTTTGTGAATGTATGGCGTCAGATGGAGAGATTGAGAGGTTTGGGATTGGATGTGACTAGGTATGGTAGTAGGCTGCAAACCTGTGCATCAGCATGTCTTAATCCCTCAGAAGCCTAATCTGGGATTACCAATGCAGATTAAACCCGTTGATCACGCTGCATGCTCTCCACCAATCACTGACGCCGGGCCTAGTGTAGCTGGAGCTAAAAAATGCAGTGTAGCGTACTGATTGGAAGAGGTGCCGGTTTACCTGTATAGAATGTGGAAGGAGTTGCCAAGACGATCCAGTTGGCTTGCAGTGATTGGTTGTGACAGAGCTCAGGATGTCTGATTGTCTTCAGATCTGCATTAGGCCACACCTTCAGGTGGCATTTATACAATGTAAAGACTACAGACATATGGGCACAACACAGGCCCACACCAGACCAAACTGCACAAATCTAACCTTACCCTCAAAATCAATTAACCATATGAAGAGGAGTTTCAAATTGGGCAACATTGCATAATAACTATTTTGATGGAAAATGTATTGATTTTGTGTGTTCTATCAATGAAATAGGAGAGGACATTTTACTGTAGGTTCTCAGTGATCCCTGTTCGGGATGTGGGTTGTTTTGAACAAACACACACAAACACACACAGAGAGAGAGGCACACCCAGGTCAATCTCATCACCCTGCTCAGCAGCACATAATCCCAGGGGTCAAAGGTCAGCTTCACACTGCTTCCCTGGCTGAAAGGGCAGATGGGACACACACACATGCATGCACAAATGACTGCACGCACGCACACACACGAGTCAACCCCGTGCTGCCGGGCTGGTTGAAAGGCAGATGGGTTCTCTCTGTGTCATTATGTGAGCTGGGCCTCAGCCTGTCTGTGCAGAGGGAGGACACATTGTCATTGAGAGGAGTCACAGGGTCAGATATGCAGAGAGAGAGAGAGAGAGAGAGAGAGAGAGAGAGAGAGAGAGAGAGAGAGAGAGAGAGAGAGAGAGAGAGCACAAGAGAAGATACATACAGAGAAAATGTGTAGGAAAGAGCTGTTTAATTTCCTTAAATTACATCTGTGCTCTAAATACTGCAGTGGCTGTTCGATTCAATAAAAATCACACATACACACACCACACACACACACACACACACACACACACACACACATATAAACACTTCCTTGGAAGCACACTAAATAATGAATTGGGTGCTGTGAATGTTTTTAACCTCGTAATTATTTTAGACAGAACCTGATTTCACAGTAAAAAAATATTATAATTAATTTACTACAATTGTCCAGGTGCTGACATGTCACTGCATCCTCATTCAGTTGTTCTGATAGGTAGATAATTTGTTTGGTTGTTTAGATGTTTTTGGTAATCTGCTTCCATTGCATTTCCAGTACAAATGTGGAATTAAAATAACTGCAATTTTAAGGAGTTGAATGCATGTATAATCTGCTTTTCTAGATTACAGGCTACCACATTAGAACAAATAGGGAGGCACAAAGATCAGAGACATCATGGTTGGGTGGTTTAAATGTATCCAGTTTTATCCCCACTGCATCAGACCAGGGCTGTTCTACGATGTCCTGCTACTTCATAGGTTCTTATTTGGGAGACAGAATGGCACTACAGAGTCTTTAAATAAATGCTACACTGCTGTTATTTCAGTGAGTGTAACACTTTTAATTGGTAAAAAATGTAACGCTAGTTCCACTATTCCTCTGGTATTGCACAGTAAGAGGAAAAATGCTAAATAAACTATTGTTGTTATAGCAGATTCTGTACATTTTTCCAGAGATGAAACATTTTGAAGCAGATTTAAAACTCACAACCCCAGGGTGAAATGATGATGATGTATATTCAGCTCACTGTGTTGACGGAGAGGTGTATGTTATTTCTTTGTAAATTATGTCACGGGTCAACTGTCGTGCTGCTTAAGTGAGCAAGTGAAAGCCGAGTGTGTTTATTTGCTTGTTTGTGTGTGTGTGTCTTGATGAAGGATCTGCTCTGAGAGAGGTTGGACATGGTGACGGCCATCGGTTAGGCCTGTCAGACCAGGGATTCGCCTACAGCTGTCAGTCCCAGGATAAAGGAGAGAAAATGGAATAGATTTCATCCCTGGACCCTGCAGCTCAGCAGTGACTGGTTTTCAGTTACTGACTATCAACGCTCCCTCTCTCTCCATCTTACCTTCTCTTTCTCTCCATCACCGTGCTGCTCTTTCATGACTCATTTTCTCTCATTCCCACCCAGTGTGATTTTCTTTGGTCATACATTTTTTTCGTTCCTATTGACTGAAAATATGTTGTTCCATTAGACACAATTGTTGAATATTTGCTTGGTATTGTATTATGATATACTACATAATGCATTTTATGTATGGATAGGGCTACTGCATTTAAACACAACTCAAACAAATTGCAAAAATCACGGAAGTTGGAGACTTATATCTCCCTCGCTAACTTTAAGCATCGGCTGTCAGAGCAGCTTACCGATCACTGCAGCTGTACACAGCCCATCTGTAAATAGCCCATCCATCCAACCAACTACCTCATCCCCATATTTATTTATTTATTTATTTATTCTGCTCTTTTGCACACCAGTATTTCTACTTGCATTTCTTCATCTGCACATCTATCACTCCAGTGTTAATTGCTAACCATGTGTATGTGACAAATAAAATTTGATTTGATTTGATTTGCTAAATTGTAATTACTTCACCACTATGGCCTATTTATTGCCTTACCTCCTTACTTCATTTGCACAAACTGTATACAGATGTTCTATTGTGTTATTGACTGTACGTTTGTTTATCCCATGTGTAACTCTGTGTTGTTGGTTTTGTCGCACTGCTTTGCTTTATCTTGGCCAGGTCACAGTTGTAAATGAGAATTTGTTCTCAACTGGCCTACCTGGTTAAATAAAGGTGTTCTCAACTATCCTACCTGGTTAAATAAAGGTGTTCTCAACTGGCCTACCTGGTTAAATAAAGGTGTTCTCAACTGGCCTACCTGGTTAA